>NC_081410.1:467246906-467424406 GCF_030272615.1 Cryptomeria japonica
TTACAACCGATTCATTTACCGCTTGCTCATTGCCGGTTTCCTCCATTTTCTCAGAGGTTTCATCAACTCTTACATTGATGCTTTCCATAATTCTCTAAGTCCTATTATTGAAACACTTGAGAGCTTTGCTCTTGGTGGAATACCCTAGGAATATTCCCTCATCACATTTCGCATCAAATTTTCTCTGGTGTTCACTCCTCTTGATGTAACATTTTCTACCAAACACTCTAAAGTAGCTAACCACAGGTGTCTTACCGGTCCAATACTCATAAGGAGTTTTATCCTTACATTTCTTGATGAGTACCCGATTCATTGTATAGACTGCAGTGCTCACCGCTTCTCTCCAAAAGGTGTGGGCTACCTTTCCTTGAACCAACATAGTTCTAGCTGCCTCAACCACAGTCCGGTTATTCCTCTCTGCTAGGCCATTCTACTATGGAGTCCGGGGGGCAGATAGTTGTCTCTTGATGCCATGTTCTTCATAGTACTTGTTGAATTCACTGGAAGTGAATTCCCCTCCTTGATCAGTTCTCAGGCACTTGATCCTTTTACCGCTTTCCTTCTCCACTAATGCTCTAAAAGTTTTGAACTTTACAAAAGCTTCAGACTTATCTTTCAAGAATGTGACCCACATCATTCTTGAGTAGTCATCAGTGAGAATCATGAAGTACCTATCACCCTGCACACTCTTAGTTTTCATAGGACCACACAAATCAGTATGCACAAGATCAAGAAAATTGTCAGTAGTGAAAGATTTACCTTTAAAGGTTGAGGAAGACATTTTCCCCAATTGACACTCTCTGCACAAGGTATCATCCGGTTTGCTTAGCACCGACAACCCTCTAACTGCCTTGATCTTACTAGCCTTCACAATGTTATTAAAGTTTACATGGCAGAGTCTCCTATGCCATATCCAGCTATCATCAAATTTAGCCATAAGACATGTACTTATATTTGCATTCAGCTGAAATAGGTTACCTTTGGTCTGCATGTCGATGGCCACCAATTCACCATTCTTTCCTTTGATTCTGCACACTCCATTCTTGAATTCTAGAGTGAGACCACTATCATTTAGCTAGGCAATACTTAGAAGGTTGTGTCTGAGACCATCAACCCAATACACATTGTCAGCACTACTCTTTCCATTCAGAGAGATGGACCCTCTGCCTTTGACCGTGCATGGTGCATCATTACCAAAGTGAACCACACCACCATCATACTCTTCCAAGGATAGAAAATTGCTCTGGTCACCAATCATATGGTGAGAACAGCCACTGTCAATAATCCACTCATTGGAATTATCAAACCCAGAGACAAGAGCCTTCTTGTCTGACACATCTTCCTTGACAGTAACAAACACAATATCTTTATTTTCTTCATCTTCTGATTCCTCATCTGTAACACCTTCATCAACTACCACAAAACAGTTTCTCTGGTTTCCTCCTTTGAATTTCTTGAACCTTTTCGGTTTGTCCTTGTTGTCACTATTAGGATAGTTCACAGTAATATGTCCTATCCGGTTACAAGAAAAGCATTTCAAAGGAAGCTTACCTTTGTATTTGCTAGTTCCCTTAGGAAGTTTCCTGGCAAGGAGAGCTTCAAATGCCATCAGAATCTCCTCATCATCCATTTCTCTACTCTATCTTGGTTCACCACTGGTGCTAGCTTCTTTTACTTTTTTGGATGGTACAATAGAAGCTTTAAAAGCTGATTCAGTCTTTTGAACACTACCATCAAAACTATTTAGCTCATAGGTTGTCAACTTAGTAATGATGGAGTCTAGGGATACCTTAGTCTTCTCTATTGATCTCAGCTCCTGAATAACATCAACCCTTATTGCATAGACTGGTAATAAGGATCTTAGGACTTTGCTTACCACAGTGGAATCTTCCATTTTACCACCTGCACTCTTGATATCTCCAATGGTTTTGATTCTTATTCCATACTATTGAATGGTCTCACCTTCAACCATCTACATGTCTTCAAACTTCCCTCTAAGGCTTTCTTCCTTAGCTTTTTTTACATGCTCATCACTGCTATAGATATTTTCAAGAGTATCCCATACCTCTTTAGGATTTACCTTATCTTGGACATGAATTAACTCAATGTCAGATAAACTACTAATTAGGGCTTCCATGACTTGCCCATTCTCCTGCATCTGTCTCTTTTGGTCATCGGTGAGAGTACCAGTAGGGGCAACATAGGCATTCTCAACATAGCTCTAGTGTTGAGCACCCATGCTTCTGATGTATATCTTCATTCTGTCTTTCCATATACTGAAATTTTCTCTATTAAACTTTGGACCTTCCCTCTTCATCATTAGACTGGGATCTTTACCTCAAGCGGTTAAGCTTATAACATAGAGGACCTGGAGGACGCTCTGATACCAATTGATAACTCAATGATGAATGAATAGTACCAAACTGGTACTGAGAAGAGGGGGGTGAATTAGTACAGACAAAAACACACTCTTAAACCAGTTTGTTAGCAGACACTATGCATTGACAGACAAATAGTAACACTGGTCCTTAAACAAAGTACAACCGGCAAAACCCAGAATAACTGAGACAAGCATAAACCGGTTGACACTTATCTTCTCATACAATCTAACACTTCATTTCCATTTCACCCTAATGCATGAACATGTAATCTACCATGAAAGATATACATATAATCAACTAGATCAACATGATTCACTGCTTGATAGAAAACAACATAGCATCACATGAAGAAGACATCACACATGACACACATATTTTTCACATGGAAACCCAACTGGGAAAAACCACAGTGGGGATGAATACCCACAAGCTTGTTTTTGAACTCTTTAGAAGTTCGCTTTGTTAGGAGCCTTGTCCGGTTAAAGACTGATACAATAGGTTCGGTTAGGAACCGATCCTGTTAGGGATCACTCGGTTAAGGGATGGCTAGAATACTTGGTTAAGGGTTAAACCCTGTTAAAGGTTACCTTGTTAGAGGATTTCAAGAACTCAATGGTTTTGAGTCATCTTGTTAAAGGATTTACAACAAGCCAGTTAAAGCTACCCTGTTAAGGGATTTTCCAACTATTGAGGTGGTTAGAGATCAACAGGTATTACAATGATCTAGTAACAACACTCAATGCCAATGCAGATCCGCTTAAGCTCCTCTTCACCTTCTACACTTACACTCTACAGGTATCACTTCTCTCCTTTGGTCTGGCAAGAATCACGTATCTCTTCTATTGGATACACACACACAACTTTTGCCAACAACCTCAGAAAGAATCACAACATCGACCTTATAGGAAAACAGATAGGTCGGTAGCATAAACCCTAAACCATAAACCTGTTAGGTTAAGGAATTCAAACGATTCAATCCTGACCATTAAGCACACTGCATTAAATGCAACAATCTTGATCCAATCTCAAGACATTCTCTATCATTCATTTTCCACCGATTTCATGGTGGCTGATAACCCATCACACATTATCACCATTTATAGACTTTGCACATTCCCGAGGTAGATAGGAACAATCTCCTTCATGCAAGATCCTTCATGCACACAAGGCTTACATGGCAACACGATCTGTTCTTCATTACCATGCTAACTCATCACACATAGTCACTGGTTGAGCCACACAGGCTTGAAGCACTTCAACCGGAAACCCTGAAGTTGAGACTACCAACCGGTAGTCATACAATGCTTCCATGTGCCGGTTCCCATAACCATATGCCGGTTCACCTTGAACAAACACACCACTTCACTTTGGCACAAATGCCGGTTCACAGTGTTATACTGGTTCTCTTCTCTTTATCATATTGACATCAATGACAACACACAATGTCATTATGTCCTCATACCGGTTCACATAATGCCAACAAATACTAGCTTTATCATATTGATCTTGAACAAATTCTTTAAAAGATTGATAATTTCCAAAAGAATGAGAATAACTATGATGAAAGAGACAATACACATCACCATCTTTATTCTTATAATTATTCTTATATTTTATGAAAGGAAAAGTAACATTCTTGTCATACTTCAATCTCTAAGAGGTTCTTGTAGCTAATTGTTCATGATTATTAGTATGCATAGATCTTGTCTCTTGAGCTGAATAGAAAGATATACTAGTGGAAGAATAAGGGTTGTTTTCTTGGGATTAAAGAATTGATAAGGGAGGAGGGGGATTATTTGATGAATAAACATGCTTATATGGATGGTAGTTTCTATGTTTTGTGAAGTAATCCTTAAGCATTTTAACCTTATGGAGATCATCCATATTTGTTGATGAATTGAGATAACCTAAACCTTTTGTAGTAGATTATAAGGGAAGATCAATAGGGGCCTTGATTCCTTGTCCTCTATAACCTTGTTTTGAAATCATATCATAACCAGCCTCATAGGATGTTTTTAATTGTGAAGGAGAGGGACTTTGATCATGAACTTCCTTAAAATTTGTTGTGTAAGGATAAGTTGAAGGGCCAAAGGGATGTGTAGATGAATAAGGATTATCCTTTGTAGGGAGATTATCCTTTCTATCATTATTATTAATCTCATCTTTGGTAGGTTTGGAAGGAGGGTCATCTAAATCTTCATCTTTTCTTAATACTATGTTAGGAGATGGATCATGAATAAAGTGCATAACATCATCTTGTTTTAGAATATTTTGATGGTGAAGATAAGATGTAGGAGAATAAGAAGGATATAGATTGATTGAAGTTGCTAAATTAACATGCTTATCTTATCCCTCTTGCACCAAGGTATCCTTATAAGGAGAGGGTCTTGATGTATGGACTCTAGCCTCATTAACAAAATATAACCTAGGGGAGGTACAAGTGTTGGTTACTTCAATGTCATATCTAGGATTATTACTTTCTACAAAATCTCTTATGTGATCTACATATATGTTGTGCATTTTTGTAAGAATATCATCACAAAACAACATCCAACATGGATAAAAGCTTTGAGAAATGATTTGCAAGTTGGAAATACCTTTGCAATTCTAATGTTGCCATATACAAGAGTACTATGAATGAAAATATGAAACATGAAGTGAAAGAAAACATTATCCAACACATGATTTTTATAAATGTAAGTAGAAATAATCACATGTGAAATACAAAACCAATCAGATTTAGTAAATTTCATTATGAATAACCCAAATTAGATCTAAAAATTAGAAGATGGAAGTATAGGACACACCCAGTTCACCAAGATGTAATGTATGAGAGAGAGAGAGAAGAGAGAGAGAGAGAGAGAGAGAGAGAGAGAGAGAGAGAGAGAGAGAGAGAGAGAGAGAGAGAGAGAGAGAGTTATCTAGGTTTAGGGTGTGAGGGATAGAGAGGGGGAGATACTGGAGAGAGATAGAGACCTAATAGAGAGGGAGAGAGGGATAGACTAGTGAAATAGAGTGCTCGGAGGAGAGAGGCTTATTGACAAATAGATATTTATAATATTGAATGCTATATCAAGCATATACATGATATTTAATATATATTAAATATTAATATCATTTATTTTATATGATATTATACAATTACATATTATAGACTAATAAAATATTTATCAAAATATATAGTTGGCATAACAAATTAGTTATTAAAAATAAAATTAGATAATCAGTGAACTGAACAGATATCTGTTGATAACAAATATCCATTATCAATGGATATATGTTACAAACCAATATCTCTTATCAATGGATATCAGTTACAAATGGATATCCATTCTAGACAAATATCTATTTTTTTCTGACAAAAACTGCAACCTTGGGATTTCCCTCAAGTTTGCTTTGGGATATGACTTGGGGGTGTCAAACGTAGAAAGTAAACACCAAAAATGTGTTTAGAAGGTTTCGTTGGCTTTCCAAATTTTGCCCATGTGGCTAACAACTTTTTTGAATCTGAATTTGATGAAATGAAAAAGGTTTATTAATATAATTGTCATCTTTCTACAAATAAATATAAGTGTTTCCTTATTTTTAATATAATAAATTATTATTATTAATTTTCTACATACATTATGATTAAAGTCTTGATTGACAGGTTGATTGAAAAATATTTATAACTTTAAAATAGTTAAATATTTTTTAAATCTAAAAAATGTTGCACATTTTATGCTTCATCTACTATAGGATAATTTTTTTTTGAATTTCATGGATTTTTGACCAAGTTATGGTCCACAAACATGCATATTTTTTTATTTTTAAAAAATTCTAATAAAAAATTCTAATTAATTATTTACTTACCAAAAAATTATAAAAAAAGTGGCATGTCAAGGCATGTGTCCTCCACTTATAAAAGTTTCAGAAAAAATATTATGTTTTCTTTGTACTTAGGTTTCACAGACGTACACCTAGTTTTTATTTTTTCCCTAAAATTTTAGTAACTACTACATTTAAATTTCAATTATCTCCAAATAGACTTAGATTTTTCCAAAAAATAACTACTATCTAGAAACTAGATTCAATTTGCTACAAATTATGATACATATTTTTTAAATTATGTTAATAATCTATTCAAACTGTTACATCAAGTTACCTAACTCTAATTTTCTAAATTTTCATCACACACCCAAGTGGATATCAAATCCCCTCAAACCAATCTCTTTTGGTTTTGGTCAACTCAACATCATTTGAGCATTTAAGTGTCAAATGCATTCTTGTAAAAACATTAAATGGAAAGCGGTGCAAAGATGGAAAGAAGTGTATATATTTTTTTGTTTAACCCAAGACAACCCTAACAAATGAAGGATAGTTCTAATGAACCTAGGACAATCCTAACGAACCTAAGATAATTCTAATCAATGTCCTAATGATCCTATAATAGTCCCCATGAAAATAGGATACTCGTAATGAACCTTCAGGACAAGCCTAATGAACCCAAGATTTCCATAACGAAAATAGGACATCCCTAATGAATGTAAACATAATATTTGTTAGTCTATGCATCTTTTCATCATAATCATCATAATTTGCATATATTCTAGACACATAACTAGCATTACACATACACGTGACATCCATAAACATACATAATTAGGTGCACATGCATAAGGTTTGTGAGTCTATGATTATTTTCATCATAAATCATACTAATTTGCATAAATTCTAGACACATATAATTAACATTACACACACCTGTGACATTTGTGGACATACATAAGTAGGTGCATATGCATAATATTTGTTAGTCTATTCATCTTTTCCATCATAATAATTATAATTTGCATACATTCTAGACACATAACCAACATTAAATATACATGTGGCATCATACATCCACCATCAATATATCTTATGAATGCCTGTGTATCATATTTTCCATGTCCTCATGTACAAATATATATCATTAGTATCACTAATAATGACCATGTAATTTTGTCCATTTCCTCGTGTACAAATATATCAATGCATCATGCTATCAAACTATCATAGATACACAACTAATGCATATGCCTATGATATCCTTGCTCAGTAACCTAGAGCTCCAGCCATTGCTATTCTTGAAGGTACCTGCATTGAAATATTATAAACAATTTTAATATTAAATAAATAATATTGACTATAAGTAATTGAATAATAAAAGTAACATTGTAATTCCCACCAAGAAACCCTAGAGAAATAAGCCAACTAATAGTCTTTCTAAAAAACATAGACATAAAAAATAAAAAATAAAATAAAAGATAAGTAACAATAAATTTAACTAAAAGGATCACATCATCTTAAGTGTACAAGTTGAAATCAAAGATACAACATCACATTATTTCTTAAGGAATAACATACATCTAAACTTACATGATTACATATTACTTAAAGCACAAATAGTAATAAACTCTAACATCTAACATGCATCCTCTAGGGTTCTTAACGTCATGACTAATAAAGAATCAACTAAAAGATACTTGAGATATTTCCTACTTAAAGTATTACCCACAACATAGAAAAGTTGCCATTTAAACTACATAATTCTAATTATGAGATATAGCTTATCTAACACTACTAGTTATTACATTCTTTTTATTTCACCAATATCCAATTGTTCTTAAGCCATTAAAATATTCAACATGATAGAAACTATCCATTCCTATGACATAGCCAACTCTAATTCCATATAGAATGAACATATGAAAACATCGTTACATTACATAATACCTCTCATACATGGAATACATTACAAATATAAGTCAACCATTACAAATATCCTGTCAAAATACAATGATAACATGAATGATATACAAATACAAGTTCATAGATGAATCTTTACATCTAACAAAGATTACATTCCAATCATAAATCCATAGCACTAGACACCGAAGATAAGAAGTAACATCCATCACACACACAAACATACAACAAGGAAAATCCTAATGGAAGAAGACATAAAACCACCCAACCATGTGGAACCAAAAACGTCCAACCCCATGCTCCAGAGAGTGACATATGGCCCCACACACACACTAGACCTAGGCCTACACCTAAAAATCCAAGGGAATACAAATATACACAAGGGATAGACGCATACAAGAAAAAAAACACAACAAGGCATAGGATCAATCACAAAATACAAACTCATTAGAGGCATCTGCACAAAACAAAAGTTAAGGTTCTAGGAAATGCATAGGGAAAAGTGTCATCACATGCCATCAATATGGGTTTTCATGTTAGTCCGACCCTCTCCAAAATCTAGACCCCAACGCCCCTTTGATGCACATGCAGAACCAACTCAATATTTTGTGAAGATAAGGGAGTATAGTCATGCCAACAAGGCCTTCCCAATCTTATCCTGAGCTTATAATAGTACTCTAGGCCATGATTGGTGCACCTAAATTATGTTATTAATGTGTTTAAAATCCAACCCAAAAATTTATATTAATGTTATCACTTGATTAAACTGTTAGTAGCAACCAAGAAGGAAGAGTGAGAGGGGAGGGAGGTGAATCAGTCTTCACCAGAATACCAAACTTGATCACAAAACATAGATCTGATAAACTATAGTAACAACAAAGATAAGAAAATTGAAAGAACAACATACAACACCAATATTTTGACATGGAAAACTTGATTAAGAGAAAAACCATGGTGGGAACCTACCCACAGTAAGATGATACTCTGTAGTAGTTTGTGAAAATATTACAATGGGGAAAGCACATGCATTCAGGCACACTGCCTAGAGCTCAATACTCAAATATAATGGCCTGGAAGGATACAACCCTCAGGGAAGTCTCACTGACTTACAACAAGATTCAAACTACAATCCAGAAGAAATGAACTGAAGGAATAGCATCTTCAAATGCCTGATTACAGTTCCGGTTAAGCACAAATGTCTGCCCTATAACACCAATCTCTCCTCAATCTCAACACTGAAGGATAAATATCTTGTTCACACATAAACCTCTCTTTGATAATGCAGACATATCATCGACCACCAAATTATATGAACATGTCACCTATATATACAAATCATCAACCTTGATAACAAGGTCGGCTAAACCCTTAACCCTCAATTATAAAATTACATCACACGATACAAATATCATCCACCAGACTAATATAATGGTTTACATAGCATAAAATGGACCTAAATCAAATACCCAAATGGACAACTCCACCGGAAATCATGCTAAGATCAACCATAACATGCTACACCACCAGGCAAACCACATAACACAAAAATCATCACCGATTGATGAAAAACATCAATAAATCACACAACGATCAATGCATATCATCAAAACAAATAAGACATGAGTAGGAAATACCAACAAGGACTTTAGAAACATCAGGAATAGTTGCACCAACACCACTTATCAAATCATCGGTCAACGTTTGAAAGCTCAAGAACACAACCAATCAACAACTATCACAAAGATAGATAACTTGCAGAGCACCAAATCATGATCCATTTGAAATGAAGATACACAAGACCATCCTAAGAAATATCCCAAAAAATTAGCACAAGATCTGTTCAAACCGTAATATACGAGAGGAAATACCGAACTCTGCAAAATAGTGATCAACAAACCAAAACTACAAAACTGGATCATAAGATCTTCCCAATCTGCAATCACGGGAGAAATACATAGGAATATGTTGACATAAATGACAAAAACATATCCTAACAATAAAAATGACCAACAATATCCAACAATCTCCCCCTTTGGCATTGATAGCAACATATGAATGTGAAAAAACAATCAAGGCAAAGAAAAAAGATATCTCCAACAAACTCTCCCTAAGATGATGACATATAAAACAATTTTTCACATGATCTCTCTCCCCCTTTGACAACTATGCCAAAGATCTCAAAATAGAAAGCCAAAATTAATCCCCCCCTTAGAATATGAAACATGAATCTTTCTCCCCAAAACACAGACTACTCTAGCAGAGGAGCAACATGAACTCACCAGTTCGGATAAAAGGATAAGACTGTGAAGTCCACTAGACTGAAAACACTTAGAAATATTTAAAAAAAAATGCAGAACTATTATTCCTCTAATATCCATTTAACCATCTTTTGCAATATTAACTTAAAAAGATGCATTTCTTCTAAGAATAATTTGAATACAATTTGTCAACTTTTACAAATGGGTGAAATACCCAACTAGTCTCTCATTCCTAATAAATGAGGGCTTTAATAAATAAATACATTTCTTTTTCAAAATAAATACAACATAATACTCTTCTCTTTCTTTTCTGCAACTAAAATACAATATTATTTTCCCTATTCTTTTTCTGCAACTAAAATAGAATCAACAAGACCATATCCAAGCTTTTCCTTCAATCCCTTCCCAAAGCAACTTGCAATACAAAATCTTAAGGCTATGACCATGGAGGGCTCACCTCCCAGCTTAGGCTTACTAGAAGCCACCCTCGAGCTTGGAGAACCAAAACCTAGATGGGTTACACTCAAACAATACACAAACAAGCAAGGAAAAGCTCAAAACAAACACATTCCCATCCCAAGGCTGAACTTCATCACATAACGTGATTTTTACATGGGTGGAAGTGGACCAAGTACCTTGAGGAGAACTGCAAGATAGTAGATCACAAGCCATCTCATGGAAACCAAGAACACATCACAAAATCCATCTTGACCCAACATCCTTATGACCCCCAAGGCATACATGCCATATATCTCCCCTTATGACCCCCAAATGCATAAACAAAACTATGCAGCAAGGGTCACATAAACAAACCCTTGAGATCACTCTCTTGAAGAGAGCCTCTTACTCTAAGGCTGTCAAACAACCTTCCACCCCCAGGACCATTCTACCCTCCCAAGGGTAAGATGGCCTTGGATACTTCCAAAACACAATAAAATGCATAACAAAAAATGGGAGAAGAATCTCATAAATATTTTCACAAAATAAAATACAAGGGAAGGAAGCATATACATTCAAGCAATCTTTTAAAAACAAATTTTCAACATGCAAAGAAAGGAAATGAACCAACCTTGGATCTACCAAGGGTTTACTAGGGATAGTTGGAGAAGAACAACCCAAATCCACACTTCTTTTCTTCAACACTTTGCCAAAATTCTATTCTAAACTAGTTTCAAAACTGCAAGATCTCATCTCCAAAGATGGAGAGTGGGTGATTAACTTCCTAAGTCTCAATCTCTTGCCTAAGAAGGCTTCTGTCACTCTTTCCAACCTCTTGGATAGAGTGAGAGGCTCCCATTGGTTGGTCTTCCCTAGGTCTTACACACTCCCTAACCAAGGCACCTCAAGAAGAGGAATGGAATGGGGAAGAGGAATGACACATACCAAGAAGGTTATCTATTTCAAAAAAAAAATGTAGAAAGTTAAGGTAGACAAATTTATCTTTTCCTATAGTTAACTATTAGAAGTTTAAAATGAAAATACGCAGTTAGTTAAATCTGTTAATTTTAGAAAGTCTGCTATTATGTGATAAAAGAAAAATATATAGATTCAAACTTAGTAGAGAAATCTAGAAATACAGGTAGATAAGAAATGAAAGAAAAAGATAACTATTGTGTTTCTGTTCTATTTTTTCTTTCTGTCAGTCATTTTGCTTAGGTTATAAATCTGAAAATAGAAATAGATTATGCCTTAAGTGAAAACAAAATAAAAGATTTACTCCTATTTCTGTTAATAGAAAACAGTTTGCTAAAACTATTGTAGTCCATATTTTTTTTTTACCTTAGAAAGTCATATATGTAAATATATATGTAAATATATATGTATATATATATATATATATATATATATATATATATATATATATATATATATATATATATATATATATATATGCAACTCAATGCATCTAGTTCTCATTAGGAGTGGTGGATACCCCTAACTTGTCGCTCAAATAGACATATGTATTTGGAGGCAAAGGTTTACTGAAAAAATCAGCTATTTATTCCTTTTTAAATACATATTCCAGCTTGACCTTCTCTTCACTGACTTGCTCTCTCAAGTAGTGACATTTGATTGACACATGCTTAGTCTTTGAGTGTTGCACTAGATTCTTTGACATGCTAATATAACTAGAATTATCATAGTATATAACAATAGGCTCATCATATATAACTCTAATATCTTGCTTCATCTAGACTACCTGAGTGCAATTACTAGAAACAACAATGTACTCAGCTTCAATAGTAGATAAGGACACTGAATCTTGTTTCTTACTATCACATGAAACTAACTTCTTATCCAAAAAGAATGATCCACCGGTAGTTCTCTTCCGGTCATCAACTTCACCAACCCAATCTGCATCAGTGTAGGCACATAGCATGAAATCATCATTCCTCGGATACCATAAACCATAGTCCACAGTTCCTTCAAGTATTTGAATATCCTCTTCACAATAGTGACATGACTCTCTTTTGGATCAGCTTGATATCTAACAACCATGCACACAACATACATAATGTCTGACCTAGCCCGAGTAAGATATTGAAGTCCACCAACCATAGATCTATACAAACTCTGATTAGCTTTAGGAAATTTACCATTCTTAGACAATTTACAAACAGTCACCATAGGAGTTCCAATTGGTTTGAAGTTGTAGTGTCGTAAATTGTACACCCTTGCTATGGTGGTACAATTTCAGACTTAGGTTAGCACCCGCCTTAGTGTGTCTTGCATCTTGCATTTATCATTCCTCTTTAAGCATTTAATTAAATCTAAGGTCATGTCTCATCACTTCACACATTATAAAGTTGGGCCCTTTACCCTAAGTGTGCCCCTTTTCATCTTATTCCTCCAATGAATCATTTAATCATAAACCCTAATTGTCTCATTTTTTACTATTTAGGTCTGATTTCGCATATGAAAACATATCAAAATCCACTGTAACTTTGGGATGCGCTCTAATATAATCATATCGAATGACCCCAAATATTTGGTAAAAAGTTGGTTAGACCGTGGCGGGAATGCACATGGTCAATGACTTTTTCCCTGAAATTTCAGGAGCGCAATCCTATGATATAATAATGCTTAATCCCAAAATATTAGAGGGAAATTAAAATCCTAGGTTGGCCTAAACATTAAATTAAGATCTAGGGTTTCATACTTAAGAGCTCTCTTTCTTCAGTTGAAGGGGCCTTCTTCTAAGAATCTAAGAATAAGTTTTTGGAGCATTAGAGACTTCTTTGCAATGAAAGAGTATATCTTCTAAGTCTTCAACAAAATTCAACATTCATCGATCAAAGACTCATCAAACATCATTTAATCAATTAGGGGATTTTGAAGATGTAGAAGAACAATAAGAGATCACCGACTGGCGATTGGCTTGCACCTCTCCCTTGGGGTTGGGTATGGTTTCATGTTGTTTTCATGTCTTTGTATAAGCTTCATTTTGATTCATATTCATGCTTTATATCACTTTTAATTGTGTATTTAGAGCATTTAATTTGTCAATTATAAGCAATTAGGGTTTACTCTTTAGGGTTGCTCTAGGTTGTTTACTTTCAATCTTAGGATCTTGCACACACACAAGGTTCTTGCACACCTATTTTTTAGTACATTATCGGTTATTTGTGGAGGTGGAAATTACCAACACAGGGGTTTGACTAAGGCAAAACCCTATATAGCCACCCCAAACCCTCTTTTCTAGCTTCAAGTATAGGTTCAGATCCGAGTGTCGCTGGAAGTTTCAGGGCCAAAAGAGCACACATGGATAGTTTTGGGTTGGATATCTTGGTAGAAACCCCAAGGATAGGGGTGTGGCACCCTAGTCCTACCTAGCAAAGTGGCATGGTGCCATGGTCCTGCCCTCTGTTAGGAGGACTTGGTAGAATAGTACTTTGCAAATCTCAAAATCCCTCTTGTGAGTTTTAGCTCCAGAATTGCAAAATCAGGACAAAGGCATGGCACCCTGGTCCTAGAAATTTCTGCTTATATTTTAGACACAGGTTCACCTCTGATTTTTCCTTTTGATCTATACTTTTTAGTAGTGTATCAGTTGTCATTTGACCTGTATTCTTAGATTAGGATTTGCTTGATTACTTGCTTTCTAGGTTAGATTGCATTTTGCATCGTTCCTCTCTCTCATTTACAACAAAGGAATAGAAAACCTAAGAGGTAATCCATGACTCTCTCTTTCACATAAGCAGTAGCCGACGTGCATTAAATCCCTAGGCTATTTCATATTCCATGAGTGTGTATGAGAGTGGGATTAGGGTTTCCATACTTAGTCTCACTTTTTCCCCTACACATCTTTGGTGAACTCGACGTGAATCCAATTTTATTTTCATTGTATTGCATTGTTAGGTCTAGATCTATTTTATATCATTTTCCTTCAAAACATAAAAAAAAGAAATGGAAAAAGAGAGAAAAAAAAGAGATAGGTTTCTTTCATTTTCCTTGCATTGTGTGTTTGAGTTTCATGCAAATTTCATTTTCAAAATGTCAGATTTCTATTTGCAATAAGTTCATGCTTTTGATGATGTATGAAATTTTTTGAATATGAGTTTAGTAAGGATTAATTAGATGAAGGTCTAGATGATTTTTTGAACCTTAAGCCTTCTAAACCCTCATTTTGCCAAAAAAAATCAACCTTGTTACTATGCCATTTCGTGGTGATGAGAAAGATAAGTTGAATGATCCCTCTTATGGATACATTCCTATCAAGTCCTCCACTAGATCTAGCAACATAGTTGACTCCCATGATTCCCTCTATGATGTTATGTCTCCATTTGAGTCCAAAGATAAGCCTTTCAATCACTATGACCATGCTTTATTGGATGATGCCCTTGATGACTTTATGTCTTTGCCTAAACTTTCAAACAAGAATAATGCATCTAAAAGGTTAATCAATATGATCAATGTAAATGAACATAGCAAACCACTTTTTTTTGTCCAAGGTGCTTTTCCTTCTCCAACTTCACCTCTTCCTAATCAACCTCTTTTCATGGTTCAAGGTGGATATAGTCATGATTCCTTTAGCAATCCAAACAAATCTATCATTATGGTTCAAGGAAGGAATCCCACTAAGAGTCCTTATAGCTATGCTAGACAACTAACTAAGGAGAATTATAATGCAGTTTCCCATACCTATAACACAAGAAACAATAGGAAACCTAACCCTCATCTGGTTGTTTAGACTCCTCTACCCGACCCTCAACTCATTCTTCCTCAAGCACCTCAAATTTCACAAACCCTTGGTTAGGAATATGATCTTGTCGAGCAACTTAAAGCTACTCCCACCAAGATATCCCTTTGGGATTTTCTTCAGACTTCCTCGACTCATCTTGGAATGCTACATGATTCCTTGAAAACATTGAATGTCCCACCTATAGTGACATCCAATAATATGCCTTCCTTGATTCACTCTATTATAACACCTAAGGCTTAGATTGTGTTTACACAAGATGAGCTACCTTCTAGTGAAGTTCAACAACAATATGATCCCTTAATGATTGTGGTTATCATAAATGATAGTTCGATAAGATGAACACTAGTGGAAAATGGTTTTGGCCTTAATGTTTGTAGTATTAACTTGTTGTATGAGATTAATGTTGATACATATTTTATTAAGCTCGATTCTCTCACCATTTGTGGCTTCGATAATGTTGCTAAACCTTCACTAGGTATCATCACCTTGCTTGTTAAAGTAGGTCCTATTACTTTACCTACTCCTATCCATGTCATGTTCGGAGAGTTGACATACAATTTGTTTGTAGGGAGCCCTTGGATTCATAGCATGCAAGCTGTTCCCTCTATATTACATAGGCAAATCAAATTCACTCACAACAATACAACATACACCTTGTTAGGTGACACAAGATTTCAGGCTTGTTTACAAACATCAAGTTCTAAATCCTCTTCAATCAATTCTTCCCCAACTATCTTAGATAATTCCTCTAAATCTTCTACTCTGATTAGTGTGACTAGTTCATCAAACCTATCTCCTATATCCATATCGAACCCCAATGCTTCCTCAAGTGGACCTAAGGTTATTGAGGAAGAGTCTTCTCAGCCCGACTCTACGATTGAGAGTACTTTCTCTCCTGAAAAGATTCTTGTAGAAGATGATTGGGATCCCTTGATTTCAATCCTACTTTTGTAGGGGAATACAAAATCCCCCCTAGAGAACCTAAGGTCAAAAAGAAGAAAGAAGAAGAAGAACCTAAAAAGAAATCTACTTTGTCTGGGCCATTGAGTAATAAATTTGTGGCGGCTTATCAAATTTCATCTCCCTTAGTTTCTGGTCTAGAGGATTTTGATCCTTTGTTTTTTGAAAATCCTCCTCCTTCTTCAGAAATGACTAACCTCTATGGTCCTGGTTTTCACATCCTCGCTAGGTGTAAATATAATAGAAATGGATATGGTTCTCAAGAACAAGGGATTAAAGTTCCCTTGGAAAACAACTTTTTTGATATAACATTTGGGCTTGGTTATGATCCTTTCAAGTGTACTAAAGTCTCTAAGAGACCATCTATTAGTGTTAAAGTCATTTTTGCTTCTCTCACTAAAATATCCAAAATATATTGATTGTGACACTTCTTGTGTCTTTTCTTTGGATGTTTTTTCTACCGATGATTCCTTAGCTGAATTCTTGGGAGCTTATGACAACCTTCCTCATTATCACCATAACTACAATTTTCCCTATTGTTTAAAAGCGAAAGCTTACTTTGGGAAAGAA
Source organism: Cryptomeria japonica (assembly GCF_030272615.1). Lineage (NCBI taxonomy): Eukaryota > Viridiplantae > Streptophyta > Pinopsida > Cupressales > Cupressaceae > Cryptomeria > Cryptomeria japonica. The sequence continues at coordinate 467,264,009 of NC_081410.1, forward strand.
AGAAATAACAATGAGATAGTTAAATAATTTCCTCAATTGAGAGATGCTCCTCAACAAAGAAATCTCCTAATAAATGACACCATTGATATAAAGATGGATCCTAGTGTTGAAGATAAGGTCACCAAGATAGGTAAATGTCTTGATGAAGAAGAGAAAAAACAATATGTTGAGTTGTTACATGAATTCCTTGAGATCTTTGCTTGGATATATTCTGACATGCATGGCATAGATCCTAAGATTGTCACTCATAACATTGTCCTAATTCCTGATGCTAAACCTGATGTTAGCCTCCCTTAATTCTCAATTGTTAAGTTGAACAATTCTTGGCACTGTTTTTTAAAGTGGAGCCTTGTGTAAAGTTTAGTTATATTTCAGGTCATAAACTCTTTGAACTTGAACCTTTCTATTGAACTCGTCCAAGGTACAAGTTCAGGTTCAAGCAGTCTTGTCGCTCTATGGTCATGTATTTATTAAAGTTTTGTTAGGTGTGTCTTTGAACTTGAACCTTTGAACCACCGATGTCAAAAGTTCAAGGTTCAAGGTTCAATATGTGTGAGAGTGGAATTTGGTCCGAAGTCTTTTCTTTAGAAAGGTCCATTGTATATTCGTATATTGGTCCATCAGTAGACTATTTTGGTTTTGTGAAACTCAAACCCATGAAACACTATTGAAGGGGTTCATAGTTCAAGGTTCAACATTGGATGAATACAACTTCAAGCAGAAAAGGAAAGCATGTTGGCGGGTGTTTCAAAAAAAAAATTCCAAATTTAAAAAGAACCCGAGATGATAAGCCGTGAGGTGTACTATATTGCATGGTACTCATGAAGAGGAAGGAATAAGCTGGATAATGATGAGATGTTAGGAAAAGGGTCTTTTCAGAGTAAGAAGACACATATAAGTAGTCAATTAATCCTAAATGAATCATGTGAGCATTTATTTTTCCGTTACTTGAGTTTCTTGTTTGTTTTAAATCATTTCCCGTAGTTTCCCATTTCACAATTAAGCAAGTGTTGGACACTACACATGGTGACTTGACCTCTGATTTTGCAATCTAGAATCCTCTTTCAAGGTGAGTTTTGTTAATTTTCCTTCATCCTTATCATTCCTTGTATTCAGGAGCTCTATTAATTTTTTTTCTTGCAAAGTTTCTTTTTTACCTCTGAGTCTTGTGTAGAAACCCAAGATGCGGCCAACATTGCCTAAAATTGACCAAAAAATAGGGCTAGTTTGTTCACACCTAGATTTAGGTGATACTTTCCTCCCGTTCATATATTTAATGTAATTTAATGAGAGTGCAGGATTCGGTAAATTCAATCTCATACATATAATAATTGATAGTGGGTTAATAGATGCGACGACTTTTCCACTAGCCATTCTCTATCCAAAGTTAGCCCAAGAATGTATGAACCACTATGACCCTATTTAGAGGAGCATCCAAAATGCAATGGTGAAGTTCTACTGAAAGTGAATCAAGAAACCATTGCTGTAGTCATGAAGATTCCTAAGAAATTACAGTATGAAGATTGGACAATGTCTAAGTCTCAGGGGTTTTTTCTGAAAAGAAGACAATATATCGATTAGAGAGGTACAAGATATTGTTATTTTGCTTCATAGGATTAGAGGGAATCAGATGGCCTTCTTTTGGGAAGATTGGATGTACTTCTTTGGTTAGGTTATATTAGATGATAGGAGATACATAGATTGGGTGGAGTTAATTGCTAAAATGATGCATGAGGGTTTAAGTTGTTTTGGTAACAAAAATTTATATATGTTATCTTACCTCATATACTGTTTAGCTTGCACTCGCGAATGGTTTGGCTTATATCATGAAAATTGGCGAAATGACATGAGGATATATGATTATCACCCACATTTGCAACATAATAGAGCCACTAAGAATTATCATAGGCTTCATGATTTTCTACTTGGAAGACTGGTGTTTGAGTTGAAAGGGGATATCCACAAAAGATTGACTGAGGAAGTCATGTAGTTTGTAAGCACATATGGGAGATTTTGTATTTAGTTCTCTAGATTCACTTATTTAAAGGTTGGCGGTTTTGAAGGTGAACCATATAAGTTGCCAAGATATGTCTTTGACAAGCATGTTTTAATTGAAGTATGCAGACACCTTGCTCATATTGACAAGAAATACAGGGAAAAGCACCAAACAAAAGTTTCTTTTCCCATTGAGTTGACTTATTACACCTGTAATAGTGTCTCAGATGCCCTGAATTTAGAGTTGGAGTTCAAGAAGCTCAACTTTCAGTTGCATACTCCCAAAATTGATTTTGTTGCTAAGGGGTTTACAGTGACCCACCTTACACTCAAGAAATATTTTCAACATATACCTAACCTAGAAGATTTCTAGGCGGATTGCATGGATGAATATGAGGTTCGAAGAGGAGCTCACTTAAGGCTTTCAATACAACATATTAGAATTTTTGGCCTGAAGATGAAGACTGCAAATATTGTTGATGATGAAAGTGATTTGCTTGATTCCCAGTTTCTTGATGATAGACATAAGGGGTAATTTCAGAAATAGATTGGTGAAAGAATGAAGAAGAGAATATTTAAACTAGGATGTTCTTGGTTATTCGAAGGACATAAAAGTGGCTTAGAGAACATAGACTAAGCAGAAAATCAAGGAAAAGTTCAACCTCTCCCACTAAATCCCTAGTTTCTAATCCCCTTGTTCCATTTTGTGCAGGTTCTTCCAGGAAAAAGGAGAGGGTGAGCAGGTAATAGAAAGGGAATAGAGAAAAGGAGATTTACCAATAGGTAGAATCACTCATAATAGAACTAAGAGCTGAAGAAAATATTCCCCTCGTGATATAGTAATTGACCTTGAGACCATACCCGAGATGGATATCTCTTTTTCAAATCCAAATATGGGAGTACATGATTTAATTGATGAGGGTGATAGCCAAAAAGTAGGTGAAGCCTTGAATGTGGACACTACCTTAATAGTGAGAGATCAAAAGGAGGAATAAATTGGTTTAGACAAATCTCTTGCAACCCCACGACCAAGATGGTTGGAGAACACATTAGCTAGTAAGAAAAGGAACATTGTTCCAGTATCTATCCCCGTCGAGGATATGGTTAATAAATGTCTCGAAAAGGTTTCCAAAGACAAAGGGTTAAAGAATATCAAAAATTGATTTTGATGAAGATAAAGGTAATTGGACTGCGGAGATTGCTAGCCCAAAAACTGATGAAACCATGGCTAATCCAACAAGTAAAGATTTCACGATGGAAAAAGTGAACTTAGGGGCAGGAACTCGCACAACAAATGCATTATATTTAGAAGTTTCAACCAAGAAGATGCTGAAAAATATCCTAGAAGGATGAAAAAGATAAGTTTGAAATGAAAGAGATAATGAGGAGAATGGTAGGATACATTGAGGCCATCAATAGTCCTAATCTGCAACCTATTTCTAAGACTCCTACATCTTTTGACCCTAAGTCCCCTATCAATCAGAAAATAATTGAGCAAATTAAACAATGAGGATTAATGACAGACATTATGGATTGGCTAGGAGAAATTTAGAAAGCATGAGTGAAATATTTTGTGGATCTAAGTAAGGTTCATGATGATGCAAACACGGTAACAAAGGAATTGGAGAATGAAATTGTCAAATGGAAGAATGAAGAAGCTGAGGGGGTAAAAAGAGCAGCTCATATGAGAGAGGTACAAAAGTATGGTGTAATGAAGTTCTTGTCAGAGAAGCCAGTTCCTGCCCTAGACGATAATGTTCTGTACGTATGCCAACAAAATGTAGAATGGAGAAATGTGTTGGTGAGACAGGCATATGAAGAGTCTGCCAAATTGGTGAATCAACTTGCAAAATTGATATCTTCCATGCACAATGAGCTTTGTTGGGTTGGTTTGAATAGTTTAAAAGATGATGGAAAAACTCTAGAAATAGTTGAGTTCATAATAGGGTCGTTAGAAGAGAAAATCAACCACATGAAATAAGCCAAGGGCTTGATTCAAATGACTTGAGCCCCATGTCTGAAACAAAATCACTTCTTTTCTTGTGCTTTCAGAACCTAGGTGATCATTCAAATGAAGTAGCACAAATACGTCGTGAGAAGGAAGTATGGAAGCAAATAATGACACACGTGGGGATAACACATAGCACAATATTTCAACACTTTGTTGTTGCTTATGCAGATTGAAAGAAGAAAGCAGTTATCAAAACTGCTTAGGAATATTCTATGCTTGGATGTATCTTTTCAGTTGTTAGTTGTGAAAACAGTTTTATTTTCCTGTTTAAACACTAGTTTCTCTGAATTCGTGGGGTGGAAATGGTTGGTTTTCCGTGTTTCCCACATGAATTGTTATCGAGGTTGTGGCTATATAAACTGATTTACTTGAATTTGATAAGGTCCAAGAAATTTTGGTGGTGATATAGATTAGCAGACTTAGTTTTCTTATGAATGTGTTTAATTTTCAAGGAAGGCATTTTATCATTGAATAGAATGATACTTATTCTACAACTTTCAAATCTATGTGTTTGAATGTGAATAGAAAATCTCCATTGAGATATATTCATGTATGCAACATCTATTGCTTCTTTGGTTATTTCCCTTTCATAAGTTTGTGAATGAATTTAATAAGTAGGTCTTTTGTTGATTTTGCATGGATGTCCTAATCCCCCTTGTCCTATGAGACATGAGAGAGAATCGATTAGATCTATGTTAAGAGGAAATTTTCTGAGAAGTGAAGCTATCTTAGTTGTAATCCTGTGAGTTTACATACATAATATTTACCTTTATAGAATTCATGTGGTGTTGACTTATGAATGTGAATGCCTTTACTCTCTTTCTCATTAAAAGTGAAGTTAGAATTTTAAATAAAATTCATTGAATATCATACGGGAAGCTGCACCCTTATGCAGAGGATAAATTATTCATAAATTTACCCAGCTATTGGTTCAATTTGTCTTTGAAGAAATAGGGGCAACATGAGTCAGTCAACACAAAATTGAGACAAGACAAATATATTAACCAACAGATTTTTGTCGACTCTACTGGGAATTCAAATAATAAGACTTGAGGTTGAATTAGAAGGAAAGTAAGGTTGTTTTCTGAGAGGCTTGATTTTCTCTTTTTTTTTTTGAAGTGAAAAATACATCATAAGTAGGCTGGAGTAAAAAAGATATACAAGATCTCAGAAGCGTGAAGGGGTGATTGATTCTATTTTTCAGGAACTCCAAGACTCTAACTTCTCAACCTCTTTTACACCTAGAAGAAGAGCAAAGAGTAGACCTCCAACTTCCTCTTCTGTATCCCTTGTATCTCCTATTTGTCAAGCCCTAACATTGCATGGTTTTGCTTTCCCTAGTGTAATCAACCCTACACCTTTGAATATCATCTTACCTATGGCTGCAAATAATCCCTGGGGCCTTGTTGTAGGATCAATTGCACTTGATGCAAATCTTAAATATTTGCCAAAAGGAGCAAGAGATCATTTGCCTAAATTCAGTGGTGATCGAAAGGTCTCAACAGGTGAGCATTTGAATGCTTGTGGGGTTCTAGGTATTCAACATGAAGATGTAGCTATAAGATTGTTTGTACAAATATTGACTGACGTGGCAGCAGATTGGTTTTATCACTTAGCAAATGGTGTGATTACCAATTGGAATAATATTAAAGCTAGGCTCCAAGATAGGCTTAAACTAGCCGAAGATGCATATTCTCTTCTAGCTCAATTAGCCCAGTTAAAGAAAGAAATCCTTGAGTCCATGAGAGATTTTGTAGCTAAGTTTGACAAAATTGATCATAAGATTCTAGCAAACCAAAGGCCTTTTGATGATAATTTGAAATTCTTTTTCATCAACTCTATGCCCTGTAAAATTGGTTTCCTGATCCGTAGGCAAAGAGTAGCAGCCTTAGCTGATGTAAAAACTTTGGCAGTAGAATTAGAGGATGATGTAGGAAAGTGGAAGAGGGAAGTCCAAACTTCCACATCACAAGCATCAACCTCATCTGATCCTGTTATTCAGAGATTAATGAATGATATGATAACCTTGAAGATGCAATTGCCCAAAACTAATACTTCTTATCCACAACCTTACCAATATATTTCAATAAAAGGTTCCTAATCACTCCTCTGGGGTTGGGAGTAGATTTTTACAATTGCCTCCTATGCAACAAAGACTAGCAATTGAGGCACCCCCATCTAAAGCTAGCATGTGTATCTTTCATCTTACTGATGATCATGATGGGAATTATTGCCCGAAAATGGTAAATTATAGTCAAATGGTGGGTTCAAAGGAGACACTGTTGGAGTCAAGTGAAGAAGAATCTCCCAGGTAGCCTAATGACTCTGAAATCCACTTCCTAGAGTATGAGTCAGATTTAGAAAGAGGAGGTGATATTTTGGTTACCTTGGAGGATTCTTCCTAGGTTGTGCTGACCAGAAATCAACAGAATGTCAAACCTCAAGGTGCCCCTTTGTCTTCTGTTGTGAATCCCAAAGGTAGGGATATCATTTTCTAGTTTCATAATAATGATTTCAGACCTCAAGAACCTCAGTTATTGAAATCTATAGAGACTAAGGGTTTGTTTGATATTGTTTAATTTTGTAAGTCCTCTCGGATTCATATCACACCAACAAAATATCTTAAATTAAATCCTAAAGGAATTGATAGGTTGGTTAAGTTTGTGAAAGGAAATAATGCATATGTACAAGCTGATATGATAGAACAATCAGCTAACGCTACATTGTCCTCCCAAGGAGATATGTCAACTCGTCCTGCTTCCCATGAAGCTTCCCTTGAAATAGTTCCCCATCAAGCTTATGATATGTTGTCTTTCCTTGAATCAAAACCTGAGCCTTTTTATATATCCTTGTTCATACATGGTCATAAACTGAATAACTATATTATAGACTCAAGTGCCTCAGCTAACATCATGCCATCTGAAGTAGCCAAGGCCTTGAGATTATCCTTAACAAAAGCCTTTGGTAGGTGTTACTCAATGGATTCCAAAAAAATACCTTTGTTAGGACAGATCAACGATGCTCAAGTAGTCCTTGCTGCTCATCCTGATAAAAGAGTTAAGTTAACCATTTTGATAGCTGATATTCCTGCAAGTTATGGCATGTTATTAAGCCGTACATTTTGTAGAGACCTAGGGGGTGAGATTAAGATGAAGTGGTTTCAAGCCACCATTCCCATAGGGAAACAAAAGGTCATTTTACAACTAGAGCCAATTTCTAAGTCCATCATTTTTCCTTCTGACAATCCAAAAGTACAGATATTGTATCATGAATGTCAATTTGGGAATTATATGATCTTATCTGATAATGAAGTTGTAGGAATTCTATCTCAACTTAAGGCACTGGAGGATTTATGGTTGATGGAATTTGATGGAAGTTGTTCAACATCAGGTTCTGGAGCTGGGGTAGTTCTTATTCCTCCCTCTGGAAAACATATTCCTTTCACTTTCAAGTTGAAGTTTAAGAATACAAATAATACCGCTGAGTATGAAGCCCTGTTATTGGGATTAGCTGAGGCAAAGAAGTTGGGAGTGCAGCTATTCTAAATCAAGGGAGATGTAGAGTTGATTGTCAAACAAGTTAGAAGGTTGTTCAATGTAAAGAATGAGAGGTTGAGGCACTACCAGAATAGAGTGTGGGATGAAATTGAGGGTTTTGATGCTTTTTCTATCGAGGCCATTCCTAGAGAGCAGAATTCTAATGCTAATTCTTTGGCAGTATCAACTTTCCTTTTGGTTCCTCATCTTGAGTTCACAAATGATACCTACCGAGTGGAATTGATATACCGACCGAGTGTATCTGATAATTCAAAATTTTGGCAGGTCTTTGAAAATGACAAGCAAATCAAGAACTTTTTGCATTGCATAGAAATGTTCACTGCTACTTTCTTTGAAGGATCAGAAGCTGAGTGCAAGGGGTTTTCTCCTAAACTTGGTTAGGGGATAAATGATGAAATAATACAATTAAAAGGAAATAATATTCCTAAAGGGTTAGTCTCCTTAGAACGTCTTTTTGACTATCATGATGCCTTTAGTAAGAAGAAGGATGAGAAAATTCCTACAATTCAAGATGTTGGTGGCTATGAAAGAGTTAATATTGGAACTGAGGATCTTAAGTATGTCAAATCAAGAAAATGTTGCACACCTGCAGAGAAGGAAAGGTTAATCATTCTCCTATTGGAATACAAAGATGTTTTTGCTTGGTGCTAGGATGATCTGAAAAACTTCAGGGAAGGAAAATTTCAACACCATATTCCTTTGAAGCTTGGAACAAACCATTTTTGGTAGAAACTTAGGAACTTTAATCCTAAGGTAGCTGAGGACATTTTTAATGAGGTAGACAAAATGTTGAAGGATAGAATCATATATCCTATACACCATTCCACTTGGATAGCTAACATAGTTCTAGTAAGAAAAACAGGGAGATAAGAATTTGTGTGGACTTTAAGAATTTAAATCAAGCCAGCCTGAAAGATAATTACCCATTGCCTGCTATGGATCATATTTTGCAAATAGTCTCTAGTTTAGAAATGATGTCTATGCTTGATGGATTTTCTAGTTATAACCAGATTAGTGTCTCAGAAAAGGACCAACACAAAATAGCCTTTATCACTCCCTGAGGTACTTTCGCATACAACAGGATGCCTTTTGGCCTGATAAATGCTAGAGCAACCTTCTAGAGGGCTATGAACTTGTCTTTCAGTCACCTGAAAGATAAAAGAATTGTTATATACCTTGATGATTTAGATGTCTTTTCGAAGAGAAAGTAAAGTATTACAGAGATGCCGGGAGCATGGAGTGTCTTTGAATCCGAAGAAGTTAGTATTCGAGGTTAATGAAGGTAAATTGCTTGGTCACATCATTTCCAAAGAGGGTGTCAAGGTGGATCCTCAAAGGGTGAAGGAAATCCAGTAGCTAAGTCTACCATCCAATAGAAATGGCGTCAGGTCCTTCTTTATATAGGTGAATTTTCTGAGAAGGTTTGTCCTAGATTTTGCAGAGATCACTAGGTATATAATTAATATGATGAGTGAGAAGAAGGTGTTCAAATTGAATAAAGTTGGGAAGAAAGAATTTGAAACAATAAAAGAGGCCATTGCACAAGACCCCACTCTTATGAATCTAGACTTTAAGAAGGACTATCATTTATTGTTACACCACTGAGCACACCATAACAAGAATCTTGTTGCAAAAAAATGAAGAGGATGTGGAAGTTCCTATAGAATTCATGAGTGTACCATTGAAAAAGAATGAAAAAAAGTATTCATTGATGGAGAAACAAGCATTTGTAGTAGTAAAAGCTATGAAACATTTTAGATATTACATTCTTCATTCCCATGCAATAGTTTATGTACCCCATTCTGTTGTGAAGAGTATCTTGACACAACAAGACATTGGAATGAATGATAAGGCAACATAGGTTTCAAAGATATAGGAGTTCAATATGGATATCAAACCAACAAAGATAGTAAAAGGCCAAGGCTTATGTAAGTTGATTGTAGAAAGTAAAAATGGAGTTGAAGATGAGCTGCCACTAGTTCTTTTTGTAGGCCTGCAAGATTCTTGGTTTACTAATGTAGCCTTCTATCTAACCTATGGAGAGTAACCTGCACAACTATCTTGCATAGAGAAACAAAACTTGAGATTAAAAGAAGACAAGTATGTTATTTTTGATGATGTATTATATAAAAAGGGATTGGATGGTACTATTCTCCGATGCGTGGACAAAGCACATCAAGAGGCTTTGTTGAAAACATTTCATGATGATGCTTGTGGTGATCATTTCTCTTCCACCATCACTGCTTACAAGATATTAAGAAATTTTTATTACTGACCTGGAATGTTTAGAGATGCTTATGCTTGGGCTACCAATTTTGAGAAATGCAAGTTATTCACAGGAAAGTCGCAGCTCGCCGCTTTACCTCTCATACCGGTGGTTATAGAAGAGCCTTTCAAACAATGGGTTTTAGATTTCATAGGTCCATTATCACCTTATTCCAGTGCTAGACATACACATATTCTTATGGCCACTGATTATTTCACTAAATGGGTAGAAGTAGCACCTATCACAAGGACAACCTCAGAGGTGGTGTGTTAGTTCTTGAAGGCGAATATCCTGGTCTGCTTCAGAGTACCTCTAAAAATAGTAATCGATAATGCCACAAGATTTTCCTTTGCTGAAATTTCTTTGTTTTGTTATGATCATAAAATTTCTTTGGATCATTCTTCAGACTATTACCCACAGGGCAATGGTCAAGCAGAGTCCAGTAACGATAATTTGACTAACATCATGAAAAAATTAGTGAGTGAAAATTAAAAAGATTGGCACAAGAAGTTGTATGAAGTGTTGTGGGCATATAGAATATCAACAAAACGAGCAATTGGAATGTCACCTTTTGAGCTTGTATATGGAGTTGGTGCTCAACTCGCACTTCCTCTGGAGCTAGCAGCTTCCAAAGTGCAAACAATAGTTGAGGATGTGTATTTTCAGGATGCATTGGAGAAAAGAGTTATGTATCTAGCCAAGATTGAAGAAGAAAGAGAAAAGCTGGTGGATCACATTACAAAACATCAACAATGGGTCAAAATTTTTTTTGATTGCATGTCTCAACCAAGGAAATTTATGTCGAGAGATCAAGATTTGCTCTAGGATAAAAGGAGGGAGCCCAAAGGAGTACACAAAAAATTTGATTCATTATGGAAAGGGTCGTTTTTGATCCATGAAGTCAAAAGACCAAATACTTTTAGGCTCTCTTATTTAGATGGTACAACTCTTCCCCTATCTTATAATGGGTAGGATCTCAAGCTTTACAAATTAGAGTAGTTGTCTATTTTGGTGCCGGTTTTGTTGTGTTTTTTTGTTCCAAATCCTTATCTTTCTTTTAGTGCGAAACCAGAGATTCTGAGTCCCTTCCTAGTCCTTTATACTCCTGGTCCCCATTCAGAGCTGATGTTACCCTCCCTTAATTCTCAGTTGTTAAGTTGAACAATTCTTGGTAGTGTTCTTTAAAGTGGAGCCTTGTGTAAAGTTTAGTTATATGTGGGGTCATAAATTCTTTGAACTTGAACCTTTCTATTGAACTCGTCCAAGGTAAAAAGTTCAGGTTTAAGTGGTCTTGTTGCTCCATGGTCATGTTTTTATTAAAGTTTTGTCAGGTACATCTTTGAACTTGAACCTTTGAACCACCGATGTCGAAAGTTAAAGGTTCAAGGTTCAATATGTGTGAGAGTGGAATTTGGTCCGAAGTCTTGTCTTTAGCAAGGTCCGTTGTATATTCGTATGTTGGTCCATCAATAGACTATTTTGGTTTTGTTGAACTTGAACTCGTGAACCACTATTTAAGGGGTTCATAGTTTAAGGTTCAATGTTGGATGAATGCATCTCTTCAAGCGAAAATGGAAAGAATCATGTTGGTGGGTGTTTCAAAAAAAGAATATTCCAAATTTTAAAAGAACCCGAGATAATAAGCCATGAGGTGTACTATATTGCATGGTAATCATGAAGAGGAAGGAATAAGCCGAATAATGATGAGATGTCAGAAAAGTGTCTTTTAAAAGTAAGAAGACACATATAAGTAGTCAATTAATCCTGAATGAATCATAAGAGCAATTATTTCTTCTTACTTGAGTTTCTTGTTTGTTTTAAAATCATTTCCCGTAGTTGCCCATTTCACAATTAGGCAATTGTTGGATGCTATGCATGGTGACTTGACCTCTATTTTTGCAATCCAGAATCCTCTTTTAAGGTGAGTTTTGTTCTTTTTCCCTCATCCTCATCATTCCATGTATTCAGGAGCTCTGTTAATTTCTTTTCTTGCAAAGTTTCTTGTTTACCTCTGAGTCCTATGTAGAACCCCAAGATGAGGCCAACACTCCCTAAAGTTGACCACAACTCAGGGCTAGTTTGTTCACACCCAGATTTAGGTGATACTTTCCCCCTGTCCGTAGATTTAAAGGAATTTCATGAGAGAGTGCAGGATTCTGAAAATTCCCATCTCATATAGAAAATAATTGATAGTGGGTTAATAGAAGCGGCGACTTTTCCACCAACCATTCTTTGTCCAAAATTTGTCCAAGAATGTATGAACCACTATGACCCTTTTTAGAGGAGCATCTAAACCACAAATGGTGACGTTCTGCTGAAAGTGAATGGGGAAACAATTTCTACAGTCATGAAGATTCCTGAGAAAGAATGGTATGAAGACTGGACAGTGTCTAATGTCGTGCCCAAACTTTTGGGCACAAAAAACGGAACAAATTTTTTTTTGACATCATGAACTCGCAACATAACCTACAATATAATAACTTTATTAGAGTTTTGTCTTATCTAGGATGTAAATAAATTCACTTACTAGGGTTGGGTTAATTAACCAACTCGAGCGAGCGACTTGTTTAGTGAAGATTAATTAGTATCACGGATTAGTTGGCTAGCTCAATTACCTAAATCAAGTTGTCGCTAATTAAAAACAAGGGTTAATTAGTTATCTTAATGTATTTAATCATTCCCAATCATATAATAATACTATTAATTAATTGATGCTCATGCAAATTTATTATTTAAATCCAACCGATGAGGGTTTGAATTTCTATAATGTCATTTGCCCACTAAAACCGACAATAAGCTAAAGCTAATTCTAATTTTCCCTGAACCCTTAATTTTGACGATTTAATTTCTATCCAGCCAAAATCGGTCTCAAGGGCTTAAGGTTCATGAAATGAATTTTACAATTTCTCCTTTTTAAATTTTTCCCCATTTACAATACAACCTAATGTCCACAACTAAATTGAGGATGATCTATTGACTAATTAAATAAATTAATTTGATTTAGGGTATAATTTGCCAAATATATTAACTTTTTCGCTTTTATACCCCTTTAAATTAACTATATTAAAATTTAAATTTTCTAAAGAATAAAAGCATATAATAATTCAATTATAAAAATAACCCCCCCTTTTTTTTTATTAATTAAAACTAGACTCTAAAACTTTCAACTTAAATTTTCCAACTCTAATTTAAAATTCTTTTATTCCTAAAATGCTAACCCTAACCCGAAATTGGGTTAGGGTTGCATTTCTATATATTTCCACTTTGTTTTATTTTCATATTATTTTATGCCCTAACCTGGAATGGGTTAGGGTTTATTAAACCCCCTTTTTTTATTTGTTTTTGGAGTGTGAGATTGCAGGTACGACGGATTTAGGGCACGACGGCCGTGGCATGGTGGAGGGTTTTTCGAAGAGGGGGGAGCAGAGGAAGTGCATGGGGGTCTCCGGGTGCCCCTGTGCATACACACAGTGGCGGACGGCATAACCGCCGCCCACTGTGTATACACACAGTGGCGGGCGCTGCTCACTGTGCATAGCATAGTGGCGGCCGCGACCGCTCCACTGTGTTACACACAGTGTGGTGCCCTTCGGCGCCGCCCATTGTGTGTAGCACAGTGGCTCGGCTGTGGCCGTCCACTGTGTTAACACACAGTGGCCCGCGGCTCGGTGCCCGTGATTTCCTACATTTTTTTTAAAAAATATTTTAATATTTCATTTTTTTTTTGCGTTTTAAATTTTATATGATGTGTTTTTAAAATATCAAATATATATATATATATATATATATATATATATATATATATATATATATATATATATATATATATATATATATATATATATATATATATATATGGTGCACATAATCATATATGAATATGTAAATATATATATATATATATATTTGTATATATATATTTATATATACATATAAACACTGCTATGATCAGAACATAGCATATATGTATATATTTTTCTAAAGGTATCCACAGAGTATGTTTTTAGATGTAGGAATATATATATATATATATATATATATATATATATGGTTAGGATTAGGAAGTTTATTCTGAAATATTTTTAACACAGCAGCATGCAATGCTTTATATATATATTTTTGTAACAGGGATACACAAGGTCAGAATATGTCCCTTTTTTTTTGTTGCAGGAATAAACACATAAAGGAATTTATATATATATATATCTATATATATATATAAGTGTATATATATTTTCAATATATATATACCTATATATTTACAGATATATTCAAATAAATGTTAAGACAATAGGGCTGGAAACCCTTATATTGTTTTGAGATTCTAACATCTTAAACATTCTGATCTTAGTCTTTTAACAACATTATGAATAAACCTTATTTTTCTTCCTTTTCCTTTTTTTTTTAACAGTCATACGTCATGCTTTCTTTAGCAATGTAAAAATACTAGATCCCTTCCAACTATGTCTAAACAATAAAATAATAGTAATTTAAACTATGCAAGTAAATAATGAAACCTAATGCATTTCTTTCTTTTTCTTTAATATTGCAGTAAATAAACAAGTTAACAGACCCCCTTTTTTTTTTGAGACAAGATTCAGATGTAGTCTACGACAACATAATAGGCATCAAATTTTTAAGTAAAGATTACATTGCTTACAGATTATTAATTTACAATGGCCCATATATAAAATGGGTAGATAAACTAACCAGTCTTTTCATTCCCAATCTTTATATAGAGGATAAAAGAAAACACCCTAAAGCTCTTTATTTACATATACATTTTTTTTTTTTTGCTACAAATCATAAAATTACATTTTCTTTTTTTTGCTTTTCTGCATTTAAATAGAAATCTGAATCTGAATAGAAATCTGCAACCAAACAATCTGCAACTCCTAGTCTCTTTTCCAAGCCACCTGCATGTAAAATTTTAGGGCTGTGACCATGGGATGCTCACCTCCCAACCTAGGCTTACTAGAAGCCACCCCCGAGCTAGGAGAATCAAGAGCTAGACGGGGTTACAACCAAGCAATACAACAAGCAAAGGGGAAGAAAATTACACAACAGAGACACCCTTTCCCAAGCTGAAAACTCCATCACAAAATGTGATGCCTTATTAGGGTGGAAGTGGACCAAGTACCCTAGGGGAGAAATCTGCTAAATAAAACTTACAGCCAACTCATGGCACCCATGAATGCATAACCAGAATTCATCCTTAATCCCTACACCCTTATGACCCCCAAAAAGGCAAGCATGCCATATTTGCTCCCCCTTATGACCCCCAAGTGAAATAACACAAAAGAAAGCAGGAAGGGTCTCATGGACAGACCCTTGAGATCACTCTCAAAATGAGAGCCTCTCACCCTAAGGGCTATCAAGCTCCTTCCACCCCCCAAGACCAGTCTTTCCTCCCAAGGAAAGGAGGGTCTTGAACATTCCCCAAACACAACATTACATAAAACAACAATAAACAAGAAACACATAAATTTTACAAATACAACACAAATAAAGAGTTACAACAATTTCCATTCAAAAATTCTATAACGTTTTTACATTTACATAAGAGAGGAAAAATAACACCAACCTTGACCTGCCAAGGGAAATCTAAGGGAAAGCTTGATGAAGAGCTACCCAATCCTCTAATTCTTTTCTGCAAATTCCTTAGCCCCCAAATCTGCTATCCTAAAACTGGTTTTTTCCTCCAAAATTTCTCCAAAAATCTCCAAGGATGGAGAGTGGGTGATTAGCTCACTAAGCTTTCATTCTTAGCCTAAGAAGGCCTCTCTCACTCCTTCCAACCTCTTGGATAGAGTGAGGGATCCCCCATTGGGTTGGTCTTCCCTAGGTCTTACACACTCCCTAACCTAGGTACCTAGAGAAGGGAAATGGAATGGGGAAGAGGGATTACTCCCTTCAAGAAGGTTATCCTACCAAGGAGGGCACTCCTATAGATGGAATTCGTCCATCTTGGGAAAACCACTTTTTTGGGTGATTAAACAAGTCCTAAGGGAAAGACACATGGCCAATTTTGGCCTTCACCCATAGGTACCCCATGAGGCCTAATAGAAATGCTCTAAAATTGACTCTAGGAGTTGATTTGACCCTCAGAAAGTCCACCTGAAGTTAACCTACGGGTCAACTCTGAGTTGACCTTCCTTGTGGCTCACTAACCTAGATTTCTTGGTTCCTTCAAGGATAATTAGGAGATATAACAATTAACAAAAAATAAAACTCTCCAAAAGGTGACATGACAAATTACCAACACAACATACTACATAGGTGTCAAGTGACACTACAAAATAATTCCACATCACAATACACACGTGGCAATTGTCCCTTAAACAATTTAAACAATTCAATAAATACAATTTACACTCATGCAACATTTTACATTTACGAATAAAATACAAATACATACGGGGTGTTGTCTCTCCAAATAGACAACCCCTGGTTTTACTAACGCACATTGGCCTAGGTTTGATTCTCCATAATATTTCCATGGTCACATGGATAATTTCCTGCACATCTCAATTTAAACATTAGTACTTCCCAAATAGCCTCATATAATATATAACACAAAATTAGAATACAATACATTCATTCTGCAAAGACTTGTCATTATAAAATACGATTTGTCACAAATCAAAGCAATTCATCATAATCCTCAAAATTTGATCCATCTACAAGATATGCAAACATATTTCTAACATTATAACAAAATCCTGAAATTCAGACAATAACCTACATCATCACAATATTACCCTAATCTAGAATCATATAATATTCTATAATCCACAAGGCATAGAAATGAAGCATCCATATATATCAATGTTACCAAAATCATGGGACCATGTAAAGTTCTCTATCTATAGTGTGTCAAAACTAGCTTCCAAAATAGTTCCAAAATGAAGATAGCTAAAGAGATAGGATGGGTCGGGGTAGGGCCTCACATCTAAGTCTCAGGGGCTGTTTTCTGAAAAGAAGACAATATATCAAAGTGTTATTGCTCGGAACTAGTTATTGAAGCTTCAGAAGGGTGACTCTCATTTACCTAGACCATTAAATAGAGAAAATTTGATTAGAGAGGTACGAGATATTATCATTTTGCTTCATAGGTTTAGAGGAATCAGATGGCCTTCTTTTGGGAAGATTGGATGTAATTCTTTGTTCAGGTTATTTTAGATGACGAGAGATACATATATTGGGCAGAGTTAATCGCTGAAAGGATGCATGAGGGTTTAAGTTGTTCTGGTAACAAAAATTTCTATATGTCATCTTACCTCATATACTATTTAGATTGCACTTTCCAATGGGTTGGCTTATATCATGAAAAATGATGAAATGACATGAGGATATATAATTATCACCTGCATTTGCAACATAACAGAGCCACTAAGAATTATCACAGGCTTCATGATGTTTTCCTTGTGAGTCTGGTATTTGAGTTGAAAGGGTATATCCATAAAAGATTGATCAAGGAAGCCATGTATTTTGTAAGCACATATGGGAGCTTCTATATTCAGTTCTCCAGATTCACTTATTTGAGGGTTGGCAGTTTTGAAGGTGAACCATATAAGTTACCAAGGTATGTCTTTAATAGGCAAGTTTTAATTGAAGTATGTGTTAACATTATTTTGGAGTCATCCGTAGGTGGCATTTTGATCGGGTGGTGCCCTTCCCTTTCGATTTTCCAGCTATGCTCCCCGTACAAAATGCGTGGGCCAGATGTCATCTCGGTGTTTCTTTTGATCACCCGCTTTTCCCATTCATAGTTTGGGGGAATGCAGAGTTGCCAAGTGGCTTAGTTTTTATGACATGGCACTCCTCTCTGCCCCACCATTCATCGTGCAAGGATAAGGTCAATTGGTGCCTCCACGCTGTCCGATTTGGTTATGTTTCTGTGCTCTTTTCCAGATGTCCTTCGAGCTGTTGCTTGCCTTCCATGGTGGTTCGTGAGTCAGGATGCGGTTGGCATCAAGGTTTTGTTGCTAGATAGGTATGGATGTCACCACGATATGGTGGAAATAACAACTTTGGGGGTGATTTTGCTGGGTATGATCTCGTTGGGTGCCACGATAGGTTTTCTGGTCAGAAGTAGTTGCTGAAAGGTTGTTGATGCTATGAGCTGTTAGTGAAGGGCTCTATTTATGCTTATTCTTTCCTTGTTTTAGGGGTTCAAAATTTCAGAGAGTTTTTTAGACTTTGGCTCATTTGCAGAAGCCTTTATGCTGATTTAATTTAGTGAATGATAGAAAGATCATATGGTGCCTATGGCCTCTGTGATGGTTTTATTTGAAGCTTAATATATATTGAATTTTGTGTTGTTTTCAATTTCAATAACTTTTGTGATATTTTCTATGAGACTTCGCGGATTAAACTATGTTTTGAGACTTGTTATCTTTAAAATTAATAGTTAATTTCATTTTATGTTGAATGAGTGTTCTGTTGGATTATTCTCTTGAATGGTTTTTGGCATGTAGATTGTTGAATTGGCTTTAAAACTAGGTGTTTCTAGGTTTTATATGTTGTTAATGCTTTTCCAAAATGTTCTGGCATGTCGCCTAAATAGTGTAGACCATTTTGCTTTTATTTTCCTCTTTCCCTTTTCCTTCCCAATTATAATGAAGATCCAGCTTCTTAAACCCGAAGGTCATTCAATGAGTTTCACACAACAGGTCCCCCATCACTGAATTTCCTATAAGGTTGTTCACATTTAAGGTAAAATTTAGAGTCAATGGTTTTTTTTCTGGCACGCCCGGTGGGACCCAAATTTTGAATAAGCTTAAGCTAGTTTATGAGTCACAGGCCCGTTACCAAGAGTCAGACAACCTCAAATCCTATTTTACTCCTTCCACCCCTGGTAAACATCCATCCGACTATAGCCTCTTCTTCCTAGAGCCTACCTATCTTCCCTGCAGTCACTCCTACAATAATGGTGCAGGTTGCCCCTATAAATTTTGTGACATGGAAGAATGGAAGCCCTCTCATCCTCCCACTCCACCTGTAGTGTGGGTACCGATTCCCTCCACCACGCTAAAGGCCGTCCCTAAATTTATCAGAGAATGCCACAAAGACCCCTAGGGAACACCTACAAGATATAACCAATGTCTACAGCATCCATGGTATCACTGAGAAAAATGTAGCCTTGAGATTTCTCATGGCATCTTTTAAAGGGAGAGCTCTAGATTGGTATAGATCCCTGGGTCCAAAAACTATAGCAGATTGGGATCAGCTGGGCGATGACTTCTTTCAGAGATTCTTCAACAAGGCCGATAGGTCATCTTTGATGCACCAATTGATTATGATAAAGAGAGCCCCTCAGGAAGCAGTGATGGAATTCAACTTGAGATTCCAGAGGACCCAACAAAGAATATCACTATCCACCTGCCCTCCTGGAGATATGGCATTCATCTTTTATCTGAAAGCCTTCAACTTTGACATATCAATAATGATTCAATCTATAGGAGGCAATACCCTCCCACAAGCATTTAAAATAGCATTTCAAGTGAAAAATAATCTAATCAATGCCAGGAAGCTTGTTCCACAACCACTCATGCTGATCTTTCATGAGCTATCAAATTAGACATCTGAAGAGGCTAAGCCCAACACATTTGCTCCTCAATCTATGTACATGTTCCCTAGACTCCAGCAAGTGCACTCACGTCCATAATCATCCTTGGCCGAAAAGGTTAGTGATATGAAAAATTTGTTGAGAAATTTCTCAAACAAGATAATCAATTTAAAAAGGTCTCAAATCCCACCCGCTAGACCCCCTTTTCAACAAAATTTCCAAAGGAATAGACCCACATATCAACATAACTGGTATGCAAACAACCAAACTTCCCCAAACCAACCAAATGGCTAGATAGTTCCAGTACCCAATCCTTTACAGACCGTCTACCCTAACATTGATAAGAAGTTGATAGTGGGACAAAATAATCTAGTGGACGATACCGATTCTTGGTGTTTACCATGTAACAATGCCGACGCTCCAAGAAATTGTTGAAGAGGCAATTTGGAACCAACAAATGTAGAGAAATGGAACCTAAGCATGGTACTAGATGATTCATTTTATGCATCCCCTGGCATGGATAATGTGTCTCTCATTGCCCAGATGTAGGGTATGTCAATACAACAAGAAGTGGAGATAGCTCCGGACCACACACTATTCTCTTGGATGGAAGACGAAGATGACATGCTCGCAAATGGCACAACCACATCAAACTTGGGGGCTCCTCAAGTGCAATCAGATTACAAGCTCCGCTTGAAAAGGCACTTCACTAGGGAGAATATAAACACATAGGGGAGAGTGGCCATAGATAAAGCTCTTGAACAACCCACAGTTGCTATCACATACCCAAGAAAGGAGTTTATCCCTTATAAGCCAAGAGAGACAAAGGCATCAGTGCCGTTAGTACTAGAGGTGGTGGAATAGCTGAAGAAAGCCTTGACCAATGTCTATTTATGAGATCTCCTTAGTATCCTAGAACAAAAGAATCGGCTAAAAGAAGCCGTGTCCGAGGTGGGGAAAAATGCAAGTAGAAATGCCGCTAAAGATCCATAGATCAGCAAAGAAAGGTTTCAGCCCTCCATGAACATATCATTCTCACTAA
Source organism: Cryptomeria japonica (assembly GCF_030272615.1). NCBI lineage: Eukaryota > Viridiplantae > Streptophyta > Pinopsida > Cupressales > Cupressaceae > Cryptomeria > Cryptomeria japonica. Next base: position 467,284,451 of record NC_081410.1, read on the forward strand.
CCATGTTGACAAATGAAGCCACGCCTCCTCAATTCCAAACAAAAGGTAGCCTAAACCAAATCCTTTGTATTTGACCCTCATAGTTGGGGATAAACGTTTTCACAACTCTATGATAGATTCTGGTGCTAGCACCACTGTCATGCCTAAGCAAATCGGTGAGGTTTTGAATATCAAATATGAGCCTTTAAATAGGGGTGTTATGCAGCTAGACAAGAATAAAGTCTAGTCCATGGGTCTTATAAAAAACCTTCTGCTGACGTTGTTTGCTTGTCCTAGTGTTACCGTGCCTCAAGAAGTGGTAGTTAGCAACATCCCGCCTATTTTTGGCCTCTGCCTTTCCCAAGATTTTACCGCCAAAATAGGAGATTACCTATCTTTAGATTGGTCCCACCTTATCCTTTGAACCCAGAATGGTGCCAAACTCAAAATACTTTCAGAACCCCTTCATGCTAAACACATAGTGAATCAAGCCATGCTCAATTTTGAACCAACTCATACCTCCATCTTGAACAAAGAAAGGAAAACCGTAGAGCTTCTAGAGGATGAGGAAGTGACTGAGGATATTCAACCTGATCATGAGATACTCCTCAATGAATTAATAGAATTTGATCCATACTCCAACTACCATGCCACATGCCTTGGTACTTATTGCATTTTTGATGAAAATAAGGTCATTCCAAAACTTACCAAAGGAACATTGACTGAAGAAGAGTTGTCTTCTGCACTCTAGATCCTACACTTTGATGGTGCAAGATGCAAAGTAGGTTCAAGGGATGGGATTTTCCTCACTTCACCTTTGGGTGAATGGATCTTGAAGTCTTTTCATCTACAATTTGCATGCTTTAACAGTGAAGCATAATATGAAGGATTGATCCAAGGCTTGAGCTTGGCAGAGAGGATGGGTATAAAGCAATTGAAAGTTTTGGGGGATTTTGAGCTAGTTGTGCACCAGGTTCGAGGAATCTCTAGTGCCAAACATATCCATATGAGATCCTATCATCATAGGACATGGGATCTGATCAAAAAGCTTTGATGCTTTCAATATACAGAGAATTCATTAAAAGACAAATGCTTCCACTAGCCAGATGGCCACGATTGGATCACAATTTGACCCTGTTGTGGACCTGCTCGCTAACTCCCAGGCAATCTTTGTGGTTGTTCGACTAGCTATTCGTAACAATGACAACCACTGGAAAGTTTTTGAAAGGGATGAGAAGATTGCCTTGTTCATTCAAAACTCAGGAGAGTTTGCAGATCAACTACAACCTAAGGTAAAATAGGCTTACAGGGATCAGATCATTCAACTAAAATCCAACAAGATCTCAAATGGATTAATCTCCTTGGAAAATTTGTTTGACCATGATGATACCAAAAAATGATAGGCAAAATCTTACGGCTAATAAAGGGGACTATGCCGAAATGTCGATAAGAGGCGGGAGAATACTAAAGGTTGAAAAGGAAGTTCCTTCAGAAGATTGAAAGAGATTAGCCCGATATTGTGATAGGTATGTAGGTGTACTAGCACAGTCCTATGATGATTTGAAAGGGTACAATCCCAACATCATTCAGCACACCATTGAGCTTACTGATGGAGCCAAACTAGTCTGACAGAAATAGAGACCCGCCAATCCAAAAATTGAGTCCCTTATGGCTCAAGAGTTGAAAAAGATGATAAAATCAAAAATCATCTACCCCATCAAGTGATGAACATAGAATACCACTGAGAGGGGGGGTGAATTAGTGGTTCCTAGATATACTACTTTCTTTGAACAATCTTAATAATGTCAATTTTATGTTGTAATCTTATAAACTATCAGACAAGCAATGTAAGAAAGAAACCCAAAGAGCACATGCACACACAGTCATGCCACAACACCAAGTTTACGAGGAAAACTCAATATGAGAAAAACCTTAGTGAGAAAAGTTGCTGAAGTCTACTACTCCAATCCAGCCTCACAGGTAAAACATAGATTTACATAGATTTTTGGGCACCAACCCAAGGAGCACCAACCCCTACACCAAGCTCAGACTTGGAAATGTATATTGAAATACTGATTAAATGCAATTAAGGCTTCTTGCTGCAAATGAGTTTTGCAACTCTTGAATCAATTAACTCACCATGTCTCCACACACAGTGTCACTCCAGGATGCTGCCTGCACTTTCACACCTCACTGATTTAGCACAACCGCTCTATTGAGAAACAACCGATACAGGCCACTCACCGATCTGTCTGCTACCTCATACTATAACTTGAGGAAAAAATTTCCTCTAGTTTCCTCCTCCTCACTTCCTTCTTCTCACTGCTCTTCGGTTCAACACTCTACAACACACAAGCATCATCTTTTTCAGTCTATTCTTCCCTTTTCTTATTGAATAGGTTCCCACCAAAAGGTAGATTCAAAATCTAGGTGGTTAGGGTTTCTACACCATCCTCGAGGGAAATTAAATCCAATCAGATATGCAAGATCTGATCTCCTTGATGTCTGTATGTTCTTCACCATCATTTTTGTGCTTTTTGAAATACAGGAAACATGATCCTTCATTTTAGATTTGCATTTTATAGATTGCCATTAATGCTCCTATTGTTTCCTTCTCGAGGTGATCTTTCAATCCAAACTTTTGTTTTCGATCCAGATGTCAACTACTCCCCTGATCTTCTTCTTATATTCCTTCTTCCTCGAGCCACAATCAATCTGATACAATTCCTATTTATGCAGTTCCTTCATTAATGATGAATATTAGTTTCATCAACCCAACGATTGAAACTTCACCAACTACACCCTACTTGCCACCTCAGCTTCACACGACATTATTCCAATCAAGACATGACCTTCCAGCTCCTTCACTGGTCAAGTTATTCACGTGTTGACCAGTATGGCATCTAGTACTAGTTGCACAACTTTACGCTCTTCCTTTTCATCTTCACCGATTGACATCAATGACAACTTAGTGCCAAAATGCCAACAATCTCCCCCTTTGGTATTGATGTCAACTTCACACATTACACTACATACCGGTTCCATTCTCCCCCTTTGACTCAATGACAAAGGGTACTTGTGCACTCCCCCTGTGCTTCACACAAGGCTCCCCCTGAGCCACACAAACCTTCTATGCATATGATACAACTCCTAACTTGTGTTGAAGATATTCAAACATGCTTACCGGTAGAGGTTTGGTGAAAATGTCTTCTACTTGATCACCAGTAGGAACATAATCCATTCTTACTTCTTTCCCTTCAACCTTCTCTCCGAGGAAGTGGTATTTGATTGCAATATGTTTTGTTTTGGAATGCATGAATGGATTCTTTTCTATGTTGATTGCACTCAAATTGTCACACCAGATGAGAATGTGATCAGTAATTTCCACTTGGATATCTTTGAGAGTCTTCTTCATCCAGAGCACTTGAGAGCGGCATGTAGCAACAACAATGTATTCAACTTTAGCTGTGGATAGAGAGACCGAGTCTTCCTTCCTCCTATGCCATGAGACCAACTGGTCACCCAGAAAGAATGCACCACCACTTGTGCTCTTCCTATCATCTATGCATCCTTCCTAGTCGGCATTAGTGTATGCTTCTAAAATGAAATTTCCTTTTTTAGGATACCACAGTCCATAATTGAGTGTTCCTTGTAGATACCTAAAGATTCTAGTAACAACATTCAAGTGAGACTACTTTGGTGCAGCTTGAAATTTGGCCACCATGCATACTGCCTGAACTATATCTGGTCTTGAAGCATTTAGGTATAGTAGATGGCCTATCATGGATTGGTATAGTGTCTGATCCACTACTAGTGATTCATCATCTTTACTTAATTTGCTGCCAGTCACATGGGAGTGCTTACTGATTTGCAATCTTCTAGTTGGAATTTCTTCAGCATCTCCTTTGCATACTTGACCCATGAGATAAAGATTCCTTTATCCTTCTGTAAAATCTGCAGGCCTAGGAAGTAAGTCAATTCACCCAACATTGACATCTCAAACTCTGACTGCATCTGATTTGCAAATTCTTTGCAGAGAGTATCCTTATTTCCACCAAAAATGATGTCATCTACATATACAACCATAGTAATCATGTTATTCCCATCTTTCCTTGTGTACAAATTGATATCAACACTTCCCTTTTTGAATCCCCGTTCCTTTAAGTACAGATCTAACCTTGAGTACCATGCTCTGGGGGCTTGCTTAAGACCATACAGAGCTTTCTTTAGTCGACATACAAAAGTATCATCATCATGTAGCAGGAATTATTCAGGTTACTCCATGTCTACTTCTTCTTCCAAATTTCCATTTGGAAAAGCCAATTTTACATCCATTTGGTACACTTTGTAGCCCTTCTAGGCTGAGTAATCTAGAAACATCCTAATTGCTTCCAATCTAGCCACTGGTGCAAATATTTCTTCAAAGTCGATCCCTTCTACCTGAGAGTATCCTTTGCAAACTAGTCTAGCTTTGTGTCTCACAACCTTATCGTCTTCATTCATTTTTTTTCAGTAGACCCACTCTGTGCCAATAATGTTCTTGCCTTCTGGTCTAGGGACCAAATCCCAAGTCTTGTTTTTCTCAATCTGGTGCATTTCCTCTTCCATGACATCTATCCATTCTTGTTTCTTGCTGGCCTCAATGAAGTTTTTGGGTTCAACTTCAGACATGAGACATAGGTTGACCTGTTCATCATTTTGGGCAAGTCTTCTTCTGGTCTGCACACCATCACTCTTATTTACCAAAATTTGCTCTTTTGGATGATTCAACTGTACATACTGATTTGGAACCTTCTGAGACACTGCCTCTGGCTCAGTATAAGACTGGACTCCTCTATTTTCATCATTAGAGTCATCATTCCGGTTGGTATGTGGTTGACATCTTTTGTGAATGTTCTCATCAACTCTCACATGCACACTTTCAACAATTTTGCTTAGTCTTTTATTGTAGCATTTTTAGGTCTTGTTGTTTGACGAGTAACCAAGGAGGATCCCTTCATCACTTCTAGAGTCCAAACTTCCCAAACCATTCATATCTCTCTTAATGAAACATTTGCTTCCAAAGACTTTGAAGTATTTGAATGATGGTTTTCGGTCATACCATAATTCATAAGGTGTCATTTTTCTATTTGTTCTTAACTGAACTAGGTTCAAGGTGTATGCAACAGTATGGACAACTTCTTTCCAATACATATCCGGTAGAGTGGCCTCATTCAACATAGTTTTGGCCATCTCCTTGACTGTTCTGTTCTTCCTTTCTACCACACCATTTTGCTATGGTGTTCTAAGAGCAGAGTATTATCGTCTAATTCCATGTTTTTCACAATAATATTTAAATTCATCTGATGTGAAATATCCACCCCTGTCTGATCTTAGAAATTTTACTTTGTACCCACATTCCTTTTCCACCATCTTCTGAAAGATCTTGAATCTTTCGAAAGCTTGTGATTTAACTTGCAGAAAGGTGACCCACGTCATCCTTGAGTAGTCATCAATGAAAAGCATAAAGTATCTTTCACCAGCAAGGGATCTTGTTCTAGTTGGACCACATAGGTCTGTATGCACAATTTCAAGTGGTTTTGAGGTGTTGTGCTCCTTTGTTCTGAAACTTACTCTTGTTTGTTTGCCTTTTACACATTCGTCACAAAATGTGTTAACTGGTTTGATGATGGGTGGAATATTTCTCACACATCCCTTTTTGCTCACTGTAACCAAGTTATCAAAATTTATGTGGCCTAATCTTCTGTGCCACATCCAGCTTTCATCTACTTGTCCTAGCATGCATTGGGAATCATAGCATTCCTTCAGATTATAAAAATTTCCATCAGTTCTTTGTCCCTCTACAACCACCTTACCAGTGCTGTCTTTCTTTATCTAACAGTCGACTGAGTCAGAGATGAATTTGTAACCTTTGTCACACATCTGACTAACACTCAGTAGATTATGTTTAAAGCCTTCCACATAATATACATCACGTTCTTTCAATTTTCCATCAATACTTAGTGTCCCTTTTCCTTTTATTTTGATGGAGGAATTGTCTCCAAACCTTACTGATCCACCATTCCAATTTTCAAGATTAATGAATTTTCTTTTGTCACCAATCATATGGTTTGAGAAACCACTATCTACTACCCATAGGTTTTTCCTCTCAGCATGTAAGGCAGTTTGCACCCAGAGACTTGATTTTGCCTTTTCCTTTTCCTTTTCAACCCAAACTGGTTTCATTTCCTTCCTATTTTCAGCTCCTGTATCTTGCTCAGATTTAGATACCATCTTTTGATCAGAATTATCCATTACTTTCTTGCTCTTCTTATTTCTGCATAATTTGGCTAAGTGTCCAAATTCTTGACAATTATAGCATTTTATGTTTTCAATAAAGGAACCACCCTTAATACTATTGTAGAATGTCTGTTGGTTCTCCCTGCATTCAAAGCTCTTATGTCCATATCCATTACAGTGATAGAAAATAACATTCATGTTGCGGAGTGCATTAAATGAATTTTTACTTTCAAAATTCATAAAGGGTTTATTATTTATCCTATAATCAGCTATTTTATGCCCAAGTTTATTGCACCAGTAACAGTAACAATGAAAATTTGATACATACCGGTTGTCCTATCTTGACCCTGAGTGGAACTACCTTGTTGGGGGTGTTCCATTCATGTTGTTGAATCTGGTGAAGCCTTCTTGGTCAATCTTGGCATTCCTCCTTGGACTTGCAAATTTATTCAATAAATGTGATCTCTGGTTCATTTTTGCATACCGATTTGGGTGTCGATTTCTAATAGCATCAACATATGTCTTTTTGCCGATTTCCTTGCCTACAGTGAATGTCTTCTTTTCTTCTTCTTTATTTGAGGAGGTGAATACTATCTCTTTGTTAGATTTGTCTTTGTGTGTTGACCCTTGACCAACTTCAAAACCTAAACTGCCAGTGTTTTTGGGTGGCTTTTGTTTGCTTAACATCTCATCCAGGGCTTCAGTGTTGACTTCAAATTTTCTTCTTATCTTTATCTCTTCCTTGTTTTCATCAAGCTCCTTCCCAAGCTTTAATATTTCTGCCTCAAGCTCTTGAAATTCATTTTCTTTCTTTTCCAGGTCAAGGGTAGTAACTTCACCAATTCTCTTAGTTTCTTCTAGCTGTAGCTTCAGGTCAGATATGATTTGACCATATTCTTCTAGAGATTTCTTCAAGAGATCTTGTTCATCTATAGTAGCAAGCTTCACTTTCTTGAGTTCTCTTCTTATTTTACTTAGTTCTTCAAGTGCACTGATGAGTTCACTCTCCAAATACACTTCAGCCTCAATATCTTCATCTCCTCTTCTTCAATAACCGGTTTGTCAAATGCCATAAAAAGATTTACTTTTCTGTGGTCCTCATGGTCATCATCTTCTGATACATCCTCATCATATGTTGTGTCATATTCAATGGTATAAAGACTGTTTTGGTTCTGGTAGTCTCTTCTTCCCTGGTGGTAGTCATTCCTTTCTCTGTTTTTGCCGATAGATCTTCTTAGTTCTCTTGACTCGTCTCCACCAGTATCTTTGTGAGTATAGCTTGTAGCAAAGTGTCCTACCTTCCCACAGTTGAAACATTTCAGTGGTAGTTTTCCTTTGTATTGACCAGATCCTCTTTTGAGCTTCCTGACAAAGTTTGCCACTTCAGCATTAGAGTCTTCACTATATTCTTCATGAGAAACAACTTCCTTCCCCTTTTTGGTGGTATTGAAAGTGGCTTCTTTTCTTGAGAAAGTCTCACCTGTAGTTCTCATCTCGTAGGCTGTCAAGGAACCAAATAGTTCATCCATAGTGAAAGTCTTCAGATCCTTGGCTTCTTCTATAGTGGAGACTTTAGTATCACATTTGTGAGTGAGAGATCTAAGTATATTTTTGACAAGAACTTCATCCGAAATCTCTTCACCAAGTCCTTTGATAGCATTCACAGTTTCATCAAATCTGAGAAGATATTCTACAATTTTTTCGTCATCTTTCATTTTGATGCTTTCTAGTTGGCTCCTTAGAGTTTGTAGTTTGGCCTCCCTGACCTTTGCATCTCCCTCAAACAACCTCTACAACTTGTCCCATGTTTCCTTAGCTGAAGCACAATGTATAACTTTGACAAACTCATTATCAGACAATCCACTCAAAATGGCATGTTTAGCCCTTGCATTATTTTCATACTCCTTTGCATCCAGATTAGTGGGAGGAGTGTTAGGAACAATATACCCATTCTTGACTGACATCCATACATCAAAGCCAAGAGATGAAATATAAGTCTCCATTCTTCTGCTTCAAAAGGCATAGTTAGATCCATCAAACATGGGAGCTTTTGAGGAAGCAGACTCATTTCTTGCCATTGTGTTCAAGGTCCAGAATCTACCCAAGGTTTAGAGATAACATGGAACCTCACTCTGATACAATTGATGAACATAGAATACCACTGAGAGGGGGGAAGTATGAATCAGTGGTTCCTAGATATACTACTTTCTTTGAAAAATCTTAATAATTTCAATTTTATGCTGCAATCTCATAAACTGTTAGACAAGTAATGTAAGAAAGAAACCCAAAGAGCCCATGCACACACAGTCAAGCCACAACACCAAGTTTATGAGGAAAACTCAATATGAGAAAAACCTCGGTGAGAAAAGTTGCTGAAGTATATTGCTCCAATCTAGTCTCACAGGTAAAACACAGATTTACACATATTTTTGGGCACCAACCCAAGGAGCACCAACCCCTCCACCAAGCTCAGACTTGGTGATGTATATTGAAATACTGATTAAATGCAATTAAGGCTTCTTGCTGCAAATGAGTTTTGCAACTCTTGAATCAATTAACTCACCGTGTCTCCACACACAGTGTCACTCTAGGATGCTGCCTGCAATTTCACCTCATTGATTTAGCACAACCGCTCTATCGAGAAACTACCAATACATGCCCCTCACCAGTTTGTCTGCTACCTCATACTGTAACTTGATCAAAAAATCTCCTCCATTTTCCTCCTCCTCAGTTCCTTCATCTCACTGCACTTCGGTTCAACACTCTACAACACACCAACATCACCTTTTTCAATCCATTCTGCCCTTTTCTTATTGAATAGGTTCCTGCCAAAAGGCAGTTTCAAAATCCAGGTGGTTAGGGTTTCTACACCATCCTCGAGGCAAATTAAATCCAATCAAATATGCAAGATTTGATCTCCTTTATTTCCATCTGTTCTTCACCATCATTTTTGTGCTTTTTCAAATATGGGAAATGTGATCGTTCATTTTAGATGTGCATTATATAGATTGCCATTAATGCTCCTGTTGTTTCCTTCTCGAGGTGATCTTTCAATCCGATCTTCTATTTTTGATCCAGACGTCAACTACTCCCCTGATCTTCCTCTTACATTCCTTCTTCCTTGAGCCGCAATCAGTCTGATATGATTCCCAGATATGTGGTTCCTTAATTAATGACGAATATCAATTTCATCAACCCAGCAAGTGAAACTTCACCAACTACACCCTACTTTCCACCTCAGATTCACATGACATTATTCCAATCAAGACATGGCCTTCCAGCTCCTTCACCGGTCAAGTTCTTCACGTGTTGACTAGTATGGCATCTAGTACTAGTTGCACACCTTAACACTCTTCTTTTTCATCTTCACTGGTTGACATCAATGACAACTTAGTGCCAAAATGCCAACATCAAGCACAGTACATGGGTATCTAATTTGGTGCTAGTTAGAAAAAAGAATGGGGACATCCGACTTTGCATGGATTTTCGGGACTTAAACTAAGCATCTTTAAAAGACCATTATTCTTTGCCACCAATGGAACAATTGTTAAGAATGGTAGTTGGGTTAGAGATGTTCTCAATGTTAGATGATTTCTTGGGTTATAATCAAGTATTGGTGAAACCAAAAGATCAACATAAGACAACCTTCATGACCAAATGGGGAACATTCACTTATCAGAAAATGTTGTTTGGGTTATCGAATGCCGATGCAACTTTTCAAAGAGCTATGAACCTGGCCTTCAAGTAGCTTATTAACAAAATCATCCTTATATATTTGGATGATTTAATCATGTTTTCAAAACACAAAGAAGATCATTTCAATCATCTTGAGCTGGTGTTCCAAAAGTGTCTGGATTTGGCATCTCTTTGAACCCAAAGAAATATATTTTTGGAGTCCCATAAGGAAAATTGCTAGGGCATGTAGTGTCAAAGGAATGAGTCTCTATCGATCCTAATTGAGTGAAGGCAATAAAGGAGCTTCCTCTTCCTGTCAATAAAAAGGGTGTCCAGTCTTTCCTAGGTAAGGTTATTGTTAGCTGCTCTATTTCATACTTTGGAGGGATAGTGAGGCTTATCACCCCAATGCTTAAGAAGGAAACACATTTTAAATGGACTGTCAAAGCTAAAGAATCTTTAGAGAAAATCAAAGATGCTATATGTTCAACCCCCGTGATATCCAACCCTGATTTGTCTAGGGATTTCATAATGTATGTTTTCTTTGGCCACTATAGCATTGTTGTGGTCCTGAACCAAAAAGATGCAGAAAAAGGAAGTGAGTACCCCGTAGCTTTCCATTCCAAGACTCTAAAGGAATATGAGGCTAAGTACAATTTCATTGAAAAACAATATTTGGCCATAATGAATGGCCTTAAAAAATTTTCGACACTTCATCGCCTATAATAAGACTACTGTGTATGTCACTTATCCTTCAGTCAAAGAATATATCATGGAAGGCGACATCACAAAGAAGAGGGCAAACTAGATTACCCAAATCCTGGAGTACGACATTAATGTTAGGCCTACCAAGATAATATGTGGCAAAGGTTTGTGTGAATACATAGCCCAAGACTTTAGACCCCGAGAAGACAATATAGCCACAAAAAGTGTTAAAAATGTTCACCTCCGAACCAAGAGAAGCATGGTAGATGGAGGCCCAGAAACATTTTATGAAAACTAGGAGTTTTCTTGAAGGCCTCCCTCCTAAAAAAATGAGATTCTATAGACTATAGAACAACAGTTTCCTCTTGGTGGATAATGTACTTTTTAAAAGAAATTTCAATGGAATCCTTCTTTGTTGCGTGAACCAAAGTCAAGCTAGCAAGATTTTACATGAATTTCATTATGGTTCATCAGGTGGTTACTTTTCAACACAAACTACCATCATCAAGATCACCCGTGTTGGATATTTTTGGCCCTCTATGTTCAAAGATGTGCACACCCTGGTGAGGGAGTGCAAAGAATGCTAGCATTACAGTGGTAGTTGTAGAAAAGTAGCGATGTCGCTCAGGCCCATAATGGTGGATGAACACTTTTCTCAATGGGGACCCGACTTCATAGGGATGATCAATCCTCCAAGCTCAGCTGGACACAAGTGGATATTTACCACTATCGACTATTTCACCAAATGGTCCAAAGTTGTTCCCATAAAGAATTCATCAGAGACTAAGATATTGACATTTTTGGAGGATCTAGTGTGTCGCTATGGTTTGCCAAAGACCATTATATCAGATAATGCATGTTCATTCATAGGTTCACGAATCACCCAATTTTCCCTCAGTAAAGGTATTTACCTAAAAACCTCCTCAAACTACTATCCGCAAGGAAATGGACTCACTGAGTCCACTAACAAGAATCTCATTAGACTCATTAAAAGGATAGGCTCAGAGCACAAAAGGGAGTGGCATTGCCACTTGAGGAGTGCGTTATGGGCTGATTAGATAACACCTAAGAAGGTCTTAAAGAATTTCCCTTATAAGCTGGTCTATGGTAAAGACACACTGTTCCTCGTGTCACTGGAAATCCTAGCCTTTCAATTACTTAAGTCTACCAAAGTGGTAGAGAATTGTCCCATAGATGTAAGGTTGGTGGAAATTATGGAACTAGAAGAGGCGAGGGAAGCTGCATTCACGTCTCTTCAAAACTATCAGCAAACCATCAAGAAGTGGTTCAACAATTAGAAGAGTTCTAACCCAGAATTCAAACAAGGCGACCTTGTTTTGAAGTACAACGAAAGGGCGACCAAGCCCAGTCAGCATGCCAAATTCGATGGGTTATGGGAGGGACCCTTATGCATTATAGGTTGCAAAGGGTTCAATTATTTTGATCTTGAAGATATGCAAGGAGACTCTATTAGGATCCCAGTCAACAGGTTCCACCTTAAGCCTTTTCATTAGTGGTGTTTCTCTAGTGCACATAATGTAAATAGTGCTTTTGTGTGCCTTATTTAATTATGTTTCTTCATGCTCTCCCAAGGTAAAGTGAAAATCAAAAGATATGCCATAGTTAAGAAAAAAGAAAATCATTATATTATGAGTACTTTTTACAATTCATTGGTAGGCCTCTGACCTAATTTTAACAAAAAGAAGCAAGATGAAGTTTACAAAGATAGGCTACCATTCTCTCAAGGATCCTCTTCATCTTCGTCATCCTCCATTTGAAAATCAAAGTCTTCAGCATCATCTGCAACATCCTCTCCCTCTGACCACTCATGGTCAGAAACGTCACTAGGCTCCTTAGTTATGGACACAACAACTAGATTGGGTTGGATGTGCGGTGTCATGACCTTGAGAATATGTAATCCCTAAAGTTGGTGTACCATTCGGTGCCATACAAAATAGGAACTATCAAGTGGATCTAGAGGATAAAATTTGCAGCACGCTCCGCTTGAAAGCCATGAGATGACAATGTCATTATTCTCAGACCGCTGATAAGCAGGTGCCAAGTCACCTCCTCACCAGAAGTGATGAAATGCCTCAAATCTGATGTCAAAGGTAGGCCTTTGAAGGGGATGTGGTATGGCATGAAATCCTCCAAACCCCCCCAAATAATCCCCAGAGAAGAGTGCTTTAGTGAGCTCCAAGGTCAAAAGCTCAGCCATCCCAAAATCTAGCAGCGAAGCCATGAAATATGAGCAAATGTTTGTGTTTACACAGTATTTGTCCATGTTGTCTATAAAGTCCTCACCGAGCACCCATTTGATAGTGGCGATGATCAAGGGATTCTTCCACCTTTTCATCCTCTACAACCTTCAGTCAAAATATTTCTGAGGAAAGTGACTTGAGCCTTACTGCTGACGAGCCTAATGTGGGTATCCACTTCCTGTAGAAACTCTATCATTGAAGCTGATACTGTGTAAAGGAATATATGAAAAGACATATTTATAACAAATTCTTAGCTTCAAGTGATAATTGGTAGAAATACCAGTGCTCCTGAATTCTGACGCACCTATCATTCCTCATCAATTCGCACAAGTAGGTGAAGTGTGGATTGGAGTTGGAAAATGTCCTGCCCGGTACCTCAAAGAAAGAGGTGATGTCCTCAGATGCCACACGTATGTATAGGTACATTGTGATTAAACCATAATCCCCACAAGACTATTTTAACTTGTGCATGCCTTGCTGGGTGTTGATATTCTTCATTAAGGGGGAGATTTGTCCGGACAAGAAAATCATCTCAAGTGGTTTTGATTAATGGCAGACTGAGCAGGTTGTCTCTTGGGAAGCATAGATGGTGGTGCTCATCGTCCTCAATATTAATTGTGACTGTAAAATGAATTGGCATACGTGCAAATGGGCACTCATCATTAAATGCCTTCTTTCATGAAGTTCTAGGCATGTAGTGCATTAAAAGAAGAAGGTTAGCAAATATTCATCTTATTGCTCATTTTGCAACCTAATGCACCCAAAAAAACTTTTGAAGAGTTGAGAGAGAAAAGTTCTCTTGCAGAAAATGGAAGTGGAAGCGACTCCCTCAGGTTTTATTCAGGGAGGATTATGGGTGGATTTTTTGACAAAATCTCTTATTCTTCCCACGCCATTCCCCCCAGGCTGGAATATTCGAGAACTAAGGCCAATTCTAAGATGGCTACCCACAACACATCTGCAGTGATAAATTATTTTGAGAGTGTTGTCGAGCCTAAGCTCCATAAGCAGCCCAAAAACCTTAGAGAGGCCACATGCAGTAGGATGATTTATTATAGAGAGGAGCCGCAATCCATGATAGCTCATTTCTGGAACAATGGTGCCCCTCAATTTGTGGTCCCCATGGGTCTGCACCGTCCAGAGTTCATAGTTGTGTGTGCCAATGGTTTCGACCTCATTTCTTGTTCAATTAGTGGCTCTTTCCTGAAGATAGTAATATCCTTAGAGGCCACAAGGGACATGAAGTGTTGTCCCATTTTCGAAGGCATAGAGGTTTTTTCCAACGTTGTCATGGAAGAATTTTGGGACACCAGAAGAGATGATGTCTCATTTTTTCACGGTGCCCTTAATCGAAGTCCGTCCTTCAAACTCCCAAGAATCCCCTTGTCTTATAGTGACTTGAGACACGATGACCTCAATGATATTTCATCCACTCTTGCATGGTTATGCAATCATGAAAATGACCGAGAGATCACTGCTGCTATGATGGGCTTCCTGTTCAAATGCTGAAAGCACAAACAGTCTTTTCATTTTGACTTCTTTGTCCTCACAGCCAGAGAAATTGTAAAGTAGCTAACTGAGTTTTAGCAGTTTCAGCATTTCAGATTCGCCTCAGTGCTTGTTCACTTGTTCCTACACCAAAATGAGGTTTTCTTTAGCCAATACATGCGATTGGCTATCTATGATGAGTCGAGGAACAAGATGCAGGTGTTCACCTGGAAACCCATTCTATATGCTTCTTATGACGCCTACCAATTTTCTGATAGTTTCTTAGCTCCCGTACTTAGAGACCCTGATTCAATCCCAAATGAACCACTTGCCCATTTTTCTCAAGTTCAGATTAATTGGATGTATAATGAATTCCCTCTGTGTGACTAGTTCTTAGGTAGTGATTTTTCCTTTATCTGAGTGCATGGTTTCTCGGAAGAGCCCTTTCGCCTACCTACCTATGTCACTAAAAGGATCCTCACCCTCAAAATTGTACGTCATTTGGTGAGAATTGAAAGGGCCATAGGGGCAGGGAAGCATGACATCTGCATTATAGAGGACCACAAAGCTATTGATCCCATCACTCTGGTTTGAAGAAACATTGCAAAAAACATCCTAACCTCTAAGCTAGTGCAACTCAGATTAGTAGTGATTGATGATACATGGAGTTATGCCCCAGATGGGTGCCTTTCTAGAAGAAATAATGTAGTAAAACACAAACCAAAGAGCTCGTGGGAAGGGCGCACTGACCCACAGGTGGACAACCCAAGTCTCTGTGTGGGTCTCAATGATTTTTCTCATGATAAAGAGACCCCCCTGGTTGATCTTCTACTCTATCAAGCAAAAGTATAATCCCACGAAACCCATCCCTCGAACCATGCTGGAAACCATGACGTTAGATTATTGGCATAGAAAAAAGAGGGAGAATTTCTAGATCTACCAGTAGGAAGTGGGTCAGCCCAGGGCTAACATCGGGAACGCTCCTTTGGACGAGTGTTTTGAGCTTGAATGGTGTTGGTACAACAAGTCTGATGAAGAGACAGGAGATATCTCCCCATGTGAATACTCATCCCCTAAGGTGGCCGAGTGATAGGATACAGAGGTTATAAGTATTGAAGAGCAAGACAATGAGCCTCATATTCTTCTTCCTCTCACCGTTTATGCTCATAGACCACATTCCCAAGCTGGTAAGAGACAAGCTGAGAAGCACGCGCCTAAATCCCCTTCTAGTAAGAAGCAATATTTGGGTTCTGCAAAGAAAGTTTCATCTTCTCAAGCCCCATAGGTTCCCTCAGTTTCTCAGCAACCGGTGACTTCCAAGGTTCAGGTATGCCATTCTTTGTCTTTTCCCTCTGCTCAAGTTGTTTCTTCTGCTGCTACCCATTTCGTATCTATGCATACCTAGAGTCCCACCGCCCTTACATTAGCGCCCACCTAGACACCAGTTGACCCTCAAGAAGCATTTCCAGAGGCCTCCATTTTGTTCCCAGCCCTTGATTTTATTCCCACAACATTTTCCTCGCAGATACCTGAAGGAGCCACCGTCTCGCACAGGCTTGGTTTTGCAGAGTCCAGTCCTCCCACAAATGTTGGAACAATGTCCGTTGATCCATTTTCTTCAGAAGCCTCTCCCTTCATCTCATTGTTTTCTCCAAACATGCTTGCACGCCCTATTCAAACCTCTTTTGGTGGCCCTATTTCCCAATTCCCATTTGCAATCCCTCCTGGTGCAGTATTTGCAGGCCAAGCTATTTCCAGCCTAGATGATTATCAGTAATAGGTTACCTATTCCAAGACAGCCCATATTGGCAAGACTAGTAAAAGAAAGGAAAAATATGGTGTCAGGCTAGCCCATCCGCACTTGCAGACACACTTCAGTGAAGAGATGGTTAGTCTTTTCTTTGCAACCATGCTCCCCAAGGTTGACAAGCTAGAAGCTCGAAGGAGACCCAATGATTACACTTTGCATGCTATCGGTGTCAACCTCCTGAATGCTACGACATTTGACAAGGTTGAAATGATGGAAGAAACTTCGAAGGCCATGTCTTTATATTTCATCAAAAAGAGTCACCGTTTGGAGAATATGCAAGAAGAGAATGTAAACCTTCAAGAATCTCTGCCCCAACAGAGAAAAGAGGACAAGGCTAGGAATGCTGAAATCAATTGCTTGTAGGGATTGTTAACACAGGCTAACTCTGAAAAAGGAAAGTTGTAGTCTACCCTTAACAATGTGAGTTCTCAGTTGAAAGACCAATAACCAACAAGAAGTGTGGCATTAAAAGAATTGCAGGAGAAGGACCATGAAATTCAGTAGCTAAAGGTAGCTTCCAGAGATGCCACCCAAATGCATGCACAAGTGCATGAGGAAATCCACCTAAAAGAAGAGTATGCTCGGCAACTAAGTGATGCACAAGTCATGCTTTTGAAAGAGAAATAAAATTTTGAAACAAAGTTGCATGGAAAGGAGAGTAACCTGGAGCAAGTCGAGAGGAAATTCGTGGACACAAAAGTTTTATTGCAGCAGGATCGAGATCTCATGTTGCGACTCCAACAAACCGTGCAAGATGGAAGTGCAAGAATCCTTGCTTTGGAGAATGAAGTGGTTCTTGAACAAGAAAAGTACACAAAGCTGCAACATGAAATAACAACAAAGGACAAGGAAGTCTCATGGTTGTTAAATATTCCCCTCTCTATGTAGGTCTCTCAAGATTTTTCTCTGATCCTGGTGGAGTTATATGTTTCCCATTGGGAAAGAATTAAGCAATATAGCCCTTTGCTGCAACCTGTGATGAGATTTCTTAGGGAAGCACAATCTCTGTATGCCAAGGTGGGTGCCCTCATTAACATCTCTATGCTTGTCATTGGTCCCAAGCTCCTTGTGGCCCAAGACTTAATTCAGATGCTGTATGCAACTCAAGATGAAGAGTTGAGAGAGAAAGGGATTGTAGACCACAAGCAATTGATGAGGAATACTAATGCCTTCATCAACCAGCATAGAGTGATTATGCATGTATCTGTGACACTTGAGCCATTATAGATTTCAATTCCGGACATCAAGCAACACATAGAGAGGTTTGTTTCATTGGGTCTGCCTTCTCCATTTCCAGTAGATGGTTCTATACTAGGAATTGAACAAGTGTTAAATGAGGTTGAGAATTTATAGTAAGATAGGACCTTCCTATAATGCCTGAACAATCCCATTTTTGTAGAAGAGTTTGAGTGTCTCTTGCATGCCTTGGCTTAGCTCTGCGCGCTCTTGAAACTGGTCCATGATGAGCCGAGAAGCTTTCCATTTGATGAGATAATTTGTTTAGATCAACACTACTAGAATCTGGAAGCGCAAGTGTTTTCCTCCAAGGAGGACTGGTTTCCATTGCAACAGGTCTTTGATCTGCTCCATCCTATGCTAACATGAAGTCTGGTCTCGGAACCAACAGTTTTGCATTCTAGCATTCCGCAGGAAAAATTCCCCATTTTAGTCACCAATAAATGTTAACATTATTTCAGAGTCATCTGTAGGCGACATTTTGATTGTGTGGCACTTGTCCCTTTCGATTTTCCAGCTATGCTCCCTATACAAAATGCGTGGGCCAGATGTCATCTCAATGTTGCTTCTGATTGCTCTCTTTTCCCATTAGAAGTTTGGGGAACACAAAGTTTCCAAGTGGCTCAGGTTTTATGACATGGCACTCTTCTCAGCCCCACCATTCATCGTGCGAGGAGAAGGACACTTGGTGCCTCCATGCTACTTGATTTGGTTCTATTTCTATGCTCTTTTTTAGATGTCCTCCAAGTTGTCGCATGCCTTCCATGGTGGTTCCTGAGTCAGAATGCAGTTGGCATCAAGGTTTTCTTGTTGGTTAGGTATGAAGGTCACCATGATATGGTGGAAATAACAACTTTGGGGGTGATTTTGCTGGGTATGATCTCATTGGGTGTCACGATAGGTTTTCTGGTCAGAAGAGGTTGCTAGAAGGTTGCTGATGCTACGAGTTGTTAGCGGAGTCGAGGGCTCTATTTATGATTATGTTTTCCTTGTTTTAAGGCTTTCGACTTTCAAAGAGTTTTTTACACTTTCGCTCATTTGAAGAAGCCTTTATGCTGATTTAATTTAGTGAATGATAGACAAATCATATTGTGCCTATGGTCTCTATGATAGTTTTATTTGAAGCTTAATATATATTGACTTCTGTGTTGTTTTCAAGTTCACTAACTTCTATGATATTTGTTGTGAGACTTCGTGGATTAAACTATGTTTTGAGACTTGTTATCTGTCAAATAAATAGTTAATATCATTTTATGTTGAATTAGTGTTGTGTTGGATTATTCTCTTGAATGGTTCTGGGCATGTAGATTGTTGAATGGGATTTAAAACTAGATGTTTCTAGGTTTTATATGTTGTTAATGCTTTTCAAAACTATTCTGGTGCATCACCTAAATAGTGTAGACCATTTTTCTTTAAGTTTCCTCCTTCCTGTTTCCTCCTCAATTATAATGAAGAGCTGACTTCTTAAACCCGAAGGTCATTTAGTGAGTTTTGCGCAATAGGTTCCCCATCACTGAATTTCCCATAAGGTTGTTCACATTTAAGGTAAAATTTAGAGTCAATAGTATGTAGGCAACTTGCTCATATTGACAAGAAATACAAGGTGAAACATCAAACAAGAGTTTCTTTTCCCATTGAGTTGACTTATTACACCTATAATAGTGTCTCAGATGCCCTAAATTTAGAGTTGGAGTTCAAGAAGCTTAACTTTTAGTTGTATACTTCTAGAATTTATTTTGATGCTAAGGGGTTTGCATCGGCCCACCTTACACTCATGAAATATTTTCAATATATACTGAACCTTGAAGATTGTTGGCCACATTGCATGGATGGGTATGAGGTTCAAAGAAGAGCTCACTTAAGGCTTTCCATACAACAGATTAGGAATTTTTGCCTAAAGATGAACACTACAAATATTGTTGATGACGAAAGTGATTTGTTTGATTCCCACTTTGTTGATGATAGCCAAAAGGGGTTAATTTCAAAAACAGATTGTGGAAATAATGAAGAAGAGCATATTCAAACTAGGACGTTCTTAGTTATCTGAAGGACAGAAAAGTGTCTTAGAGAATAGAGATAGAGCAGAAAATCAAGAAAAAGTTCAACCTCTCCTACTGAATCCCTGGTTTCTAATCCCCTTGTTCCATCTTGTGCAGATTCTTCCAGGAAAAAGGAGAAGGGTGAGCATGTAATAGAAAGGGTACAAAGAAAAGAAGATTTATGAACATGTAGAATCACTCGTTCTAGAATTAAGAGTAGAAAAAAATCTTCCCCTACTGATATAGTAATTGACCTTGAGACCATACCTGAGATGGATATCTCTGTTTCAAATCCAAATGTGGGAATATAGGATTTAGATGATGAGGGTGACAACCAACAAGTAGGTGAAGCCCTGAATGTGGACACTACCTTAGTAGTGATAGATCTAAAGGAGGCAAAAATTGTTCCAAACAAATCTCTTGCAACTCCAGGGCCAACATGGTTGGAGAACACATTAGCTAGTAAGAAAAGAAACATGGTTCCAATATCTATCCTCATTGAGGATATGGTTAGTAAATGTCTAGGAAAGGTTTCAAAGCCGAAAGGTTAAAGACTATATCAAAAATTTATTTTTGATGAAGATAGAGGTCATTGGACTGCGAAGATTGCCCGCCCAAAAATTGATGAAACCATGGCTAATCCAACAAGTAAATATTTCACGTTGGAAAAAGTGAACTTAGGGGTAGGAACTCGTGCAACAGATGCATTACATTTGGAAGTTTCAACCAAGAAGATGTTGAAAAGATCCTGGAAGGATGAAAAAGATAAGTCTGAAATGAAAGAGATAAGGAGAAGCATGGCTGAATACATTGAGGCCATCAATAGTCCTAATCCATAGCCCATTTCTTAGACTCCTACATATTTTGACCCTAAGTCCCCTGTCAATCACAAAAGAATTGAGAAAATTAAAAAATGCAGATTAATGACAGACATTGTTATGGATTGGCTAGGAGAGATTCAAAAAGGAGGGAAATATTTTGTGGATTTTAAGTAAGGTTCACGATGATGCAAACACGATAACAAAGGAATTGGAGAATGAAATTGTGAAATGAAAGAATAAAGAAGTTGAGTGGGTGAAAAGAGCAGCTCAGATGAGAGAGGTACAAAAATATGGTGTAATGAAGTTCTTGTTAGAGAAGCCAGTTCCTGCCCTGAACGATAATGTTCTGTTGGTTTGAAGTGTTTAAAAGATGATGGAAAAAATATAGAACAGTTGAGGTCATAATAGGGTCATTAGTAGAGAAAATCAACCCCATCAAATAAGCCAATGGCTTGATTTCAAATGACTTGAGCCTCATGTCTAAAACAAAAACACTTATTTTCTTCTACATTCAGAACCTAGGTGATCATTCAGATAAAGTAGCGCAAATACACCATGAAAAGGAAGTATGGAGGAAAAGAATGACACATGTGTGGCTATTGCATAACCCAATCATTCAACACTTTTTCATTGCATACGCGGATTGGAAGAAGAAAGAAGTTATCGAAACTGCTTAGGAAGGTTCTATGCTAGGATGTTTGTTTTCAATTGTTAGTTGTGAAAACAGTTTTATTTTCCTATTTAAACACTGGTTTCTCTGAATTAAGGGGCGGAAATGGTTGGTTTTCCGTGTTTCTCATATGAACTGTTAGCCAGATGCAGCTTTATAAACTGATTTACTTGATTTTTATAAGGTCAGAGAAATTTTGGTGGTGATATATATTAGCAGACTTAGTATTCTTATGAATGTGTTGAATTTTCAAGGAAGACATTTTATCAATGAATAAAATGATACTTATTCTACATCTTTCAAATCTATGTGTTTGAATGTGAATAGAAAATCTCTTTTGAGATATATTCATTTATGCAGCATATGTTGCTTCTTTGGTTATTTTACTTTCATAAGTTTGTGATTGAATTTAATAAGTAGGTTTTTTGTTGATTTTGCATGGATGTCCTGATCCCCCTTGTCCTATGAGACATGAGAGAGACTCAATTAGATCTATGTTAAG
Organism: Cryptomeria japonica; assembly: GCF_030272615.1. Classification (NCBI taxonomy): domain Eukaryota; kingdom Viridiplantae; phylum Streptophyta; class Pinopsida; order Cupressales; family Cupressaceae; genus Cryptomeria; species Cryptomeria japonica. Next base: position 467,305,916 of record NC_081410.1, read on the forward strand.
AGGAAATTTTTTGAGAAGTGAAGCTATCTTAGTTGTAACTTGTGAGTTTACATACATAATATTTATCTTTATATAATTCATGTGGTGTTGACTTATGAATGTGAATGCCTTTACTCACTTTTTGGTTAAAAGTGAAGTTAGAATTTTAAATAAAATTCATTGAATATCATACGAGAAGCTGCACCCTTATGGAGAGGGTAAATTATTCATAAATTTACCTAGCCGTTGGTTCAATTTGTCTTTCAATAAATAGGGGCAACACGAGTCAGTCAACATAAAATTGAGACAAGACAAATCTATTAATCAACATTCGTGAAGTAAAAGATTCGAAAGATTCACCCTAAAGTGGCATTACTTATTAAAGCTGAAATTGAAAAACTGTTGGATGCTAGATTCGTACGTCCTATCAATTATTCACCATGGATTTCAAAATTGTAGCTGTGGCTAAAGCTAAAACCAAGATTACAATGTGTACAAATTTTCATGATTTAAACAAGGCCTCTTTAAAGGATGACTTTCCTCTCCTGAATATTGATATGATAGTGGATTTGGTAGTAGGGGATGCTTTATTATCTTTTATGGATGGTTTCTCAAGATATAATCAAATCTTCATCAATCCTTAAGATCAATATAAAATGGCTTTCACCACTCCTTGGGGTACGTTCTATTGGATTGTGATGCCTTTTGGATTGAAAAACGTAGGTGCAACCTATCAACGTGCTATGACTCTCATCTTCCATGACTATATGCATAAGACCTTAGAAGATTGCGTTGATGACATCTTAGCCAAATCCGTTCTTTGTATAGATCATGTTAAGATCCTTCATCAAATTTTTGAGAGAATTTGTAAGTATAACATGCATTTGAATCCCCGAAAATGTGTTTTTGGTGTGGATAGTGGTAAACTATTAGGATTCCTAGTTTCACATCGTAGTGTTGACGTGGATACGAAAAAAGATAGATGCTATTGTTAACATGCCACCTCCTTAGAATGTTTCCCAACTATAAATTTTGCAAGGAAATATCTAGGCTATTCATAGGTTCATCTCTCAACTTGCAGATCATACCTTTCCCTTCAAACAATTGCTTAAAAAGAATATCACTTTCCAATGGAATGAGGATTATCGTCAAGCATTTGAACATTTAAAAATGTATTTGGCCAATCCTCCCATTCTTCAACCTACTGATCCTACTAAGCCTTTTCTTCTATACATCACTGCTTCCCCTCAAGGTCTTGCAACCTTATTGGCACAATGTGATAATGATGGTAGAGAATGCCCATTTTATTGCATAAGCCGCACTCTACTCAATTACGAAGTCTAATATTTTGCAATAGAAAGACATTGCCTTGCTTTAGTCTTTGCAACCCAAAAGTTGAGGCATTATCTCTTGGATGCTGAGATCCATGTTATCATTACATTTGATCCTCTTAAACATCTTTTCTCCAAAACTGACCTTTTTGGACACTTAGCCAAGTGGGTTATGATGTTGACCGAGTTTGATCTTAAGTTTGTCTCACAAAAGGAAATAAAAGGTCAAGTGTTGACTGATCACTTAGTTGATGCTCCTTCACCCTTCTCCCTACCTAATCCAGAGTATTTTCCCAATGAATAGATTTTCTCCATTGCAGTTGATGAGACTTGGGAACTATACTTTTATGGCTCTAAGTGTTGTACAGGATCGGTGGCAGGGGTGGTCTTATTCTCTTCTAAAAAGAAGCCTATTCCTTTATCATATCGTCTCAATTTCTTATGTACCAACAACATTGCTGAATATGAAGCTCTTATAGCTAGAATTAAAGTAGCCTTGGCATTGAATGTGAAACATCTACATATTTATGGAGATTCTCAACTAATCATAAGACAAGTGATAGGAGTTTATCAATCTAAGCAAGACAAATTATCACAATATAGAGATCTAGCTTTATCCTTGTTGCAAAAACTCAATTCTTATACAATGGAGCCCGTTCCTTGAAAAGATAATTGACATGTTGATGCGATGGAATGTTTTGCCTCTCTTCTGTCTCTAGAGGACCCCTTGGTAGATCTTAAATTCACTATTCACAACCTTACTTCCCCAGCTATTGCTGATAATCCTAGTGATGTGGCATATTGTTGCATTATAGATTCTGATGAATGGTACTCACATGTTGTGAGATATTTGAGTAATGGTACCTTTCTCGACTCTATGAATAAGAATGCTTGGGCTAGGATTTGCAAATTGGCTGCTAGATAGATTATCCTTTCTAATGTTCTTTATAGGAGGGGTTATAACGGTCTTCTTCTTAGATGCTTAAACAAGGCTCAAGTCCCTATTGCTCTTGTGGGGGGCATTTTGGGGGTAGATCCTTAGTTCAAATATTTCTCTAAATGGGATATTATTGGCAAACCATGGAGAAGGATTGCTTTGCATTTGTTAAAAGATGTCATTAGTGTCAACAACATAGCAATTTCATCCATTCCCCTATCCAAGAGCTTCAATCACAGGTAGCATCTTGACCCTTTTCTACATGGGGTTTCGATCTTGTTGGTAAAATATGTCCTCCTTCATCTCAAGGACATACTTTCATCATAACTACCACTGAATTCTTTGCAAAATGGGTGGAAGTTGTTCCTCTTCAATCCAATACTGCTGAAGTAATTTGTCAATTTATTTTGGAAACCATTATTTCTCGGTTTGGGATACCTTTCACCTTAGTTTCAGATAATGGAACGTCATTGAAAAATAAGGATGTGAAAAAGTTTATCAAGAAATATCATATTCAACATAGATTTTCTATATCTTATTATCCCCAATCAAATGGTCAAGGTTAGTCTTCTAATAGGATAATTGAATAAAATCTTTGAAATACTGTGAATAAGCCAGGTAGGGATTGGCATACTCAATTAACGTATTCTCTATGTTCTTATCGCACAAGTGTACATGTTGCTATAGGTTGTACCCCTTATAATCTTGTTTATGGTGCTGATGCCATTATGCCTTTGGAGTTAGATATTCCTTCTTTGCGAGTCTCTCTCAGGGGTATAGTGGATGATGATTCCTATAGAGGTCAAAAACTTCAACAACTTGAGATTCTTGATGAATGGCGTATAAATGCCCTCGAGCAAATTCAAGCATATCATAAAACTTTGCAAAAAATCTACAATGATAAGGTTATTCAACGTTCCTTCTCAGTAGGGGATTTAGTCCTTTATAAGAATGAACGCAATGTGAATGCCTTACCTAAGGAGAAAGGAAAGTTTATCTCTAATTGGCTTGGATAATGTATTGTTGTTGAGGTCTATGGATTAGCTGCTTACATGATAGAAGATGTGGAAGGTACGCCTCTTAAGGAACCCATAAATACTATGCACCTTTGTAGATACTATGCCTAGTTCTATTTCTCTCTCTCTCTCTCTCTCTCTCTCTCTAGTCTTCTTTCTTTTCTTCAAAATTGGGTAATATGTTAGCGTGTCTTCATTAAAGTGTGTAAGATTAAATGATGTTATATTGTTTGGTTTACATTACTTCATTCTTGACAAGCATGTTTCATTACTTTATTGTTTGTCTTGGATTCTTTTATTTAAATTGAATAGATTTATATTTCATATATGCTAGCATATTATACAATTTCTTATGTGTTAAGTATAATTATATCATGTTGTGTTTAATTAGAGTTAATTAAATCACATTAGTCATATAAGTTCTCACACTTAATACATTCTTTTTTACATCATCAAAGTAGCATTTGATTAAATACTTAGTTATTTAATTAAATCACACATGTATCAATTTAATCATGAAGCATTGAGAAATCAATCATATGGAAATTAAAATTAGACATCCATGTTCATCACTCAATATGTTACTTCTAATATAAGCAATGCATACATTATTTAAGAATTAAAATAACATATCCATGAGTGTCATCATATATACATCAGTACATCAAAATCATCTCCTATTCCTAGGACTAGTAGCTGGAGGATGGTGGTTAGATGGCCCCTCTTGATCTAGCCATGGGATTGGCCCCATGGGGGTGTATCGTGATATGGACTGTGAGTGAATCCATTAGGAGCTCCTATGATCCCTCTCCATCATGATCCCTCGGTATATGGGTGCCTTTGTCTGTGATGCTGCTAGGTCATGCTCTGACAGTCATAATCTCTCTTGTAGGACCTCCAATTCCATCTGAATAGGGGAGAAAAGGTCCTCATGTTGTCCTGCATTCCTCTAGGATCTGTGCACTATCTGAGAGGAACTAGGAATGCATGCAGTCACAATAAGATCTATCACTGCATTCTAAATTAGAGAACGCCACTCGTGGATGGTAGGTGCAAGATAAAGAGAAGTTTTTCATCAATAACATTCTGTATCATTAAATTTAAAGCAAATGAGATACATAAGTTAATCAACAATAGGACACCTTACCTGGATCTCCCTCTCGCTAGTAGGTATCATGGATAGAGATCACTTGAGACTGGGACCCGCTAGGCTCTCCGTGCTCATACTATCTCTATATAGTCAGTGTGGGCTCATGGGGATCATGATCAGGACCCCTTATGGGGTCCCTCTCTATCTACAGTGGGACACTTGGTGGATCTAGGGCTATGGTATCCTCCTCAGAGTGATGAGGAACTAGATCTAACTCATCCTCATCCTCCTCCTCATCATCCGCTTCCTCCTCTTCCTCTTCCTCCTCCTCGTCATCCTCCTCCTTGTCCTCATTGTCCTCCTCATCCTCATCCTCCTCTCCATCCTCCTCATCATATCCATCCTGATCTCCCTCTCTAATATTAGGATTTTCTCCATCTCCGCCTGCCTCCTGCTCCTCTGTGTCATCAACTTGATCATCTAAGCCCTCCTTAGATGTATCAGATCCCTCTCCATTGCCTAAATATGTCCATGGTCTAGGGTTCCCTCCAGGGAAGTCTACTAGGAAAATTGCTCCAGGGTATGTCCTCCCCCACTATGTGATGTACCGTCGATGTGTGCTTGAATCATCTCTATAGTCTATTTCTTTGTCTTGATCTAACCCGTCTGAATCTATGATGTCGATCTCATCACTGGTAGGCCTAGGAATGGCTCCTATCCTTGACATCACATATGAGTGTCGGATGTACATAAGTAGGTCAGTAGGAACACACTGCTCGAACCCAAACTACCACCGAACTTGGTTGGAGTAGAAGGGAATGACTATGTGGCTATACCGTCTCTCTAATAGATGGTTCCTCTTCATGCTTAACATCTTCCTGTGTATCCCTACCCACACGGACATCTTGAAGTAGGGTCTCCATATGATCGTGCCCGCTGTCAATCTATCTAAGTTCAACGTCCAATATAGGAGATCACCGAATCGCCGCTCACGGGTAAGAGGATAAGCATATACCCTGGGCTTCTCTAGGACTAGCTCTATGGGGGCTCCACCAGGCCTAGTGCAGGTAATATGCTCAAATATCCACACCTGTAGTAGTGTGCATGTCATCAGGATGCATCCCTTTTCAAACACATACTCCCCAAGGTCATGATAGAGATGCGCAAGCATTCTCTGACCCCAAGAGTATACTCTCTGTAGTCACATAAATCTGTCCACTTAATTAAATGAATACTTAGTATTTATTTGATTATTTAACCATCAATTAATAATTAATTAAATTAATATTTAATTAATTCATCTTAACCCTATTCTCCTATTAATTAAATAAATTATTCAATTTATTTGATTTAATTCACTTAACCAAATTCAGACCATTAATTAAATAAATAAATCATATTTATTTAATTGAATCTTCTCTCACATTTAAATAAATTAATATTTATTTAAAACCCCCAAAATCCCACCTCTCACATTTAAATAAATAAATCATTTATTTAAAATCACCTTTATCCTCCACCCACTTGCATTTTCCTACAAATACAAGTTGCACAATTATTTTAAATAAATAATTTATTTAAATCACCTTTATCCTCCACCCACTTGTATTTTCCTACAAAAGCAAGTTGCACAACTATTTTAAATAAATTATTTATTTAAAATCCTATTTATCCTCACCCACTTCAAGCCTTTAATGGTTTCCCTTAAAGTATTCAAACTTGATGGCTTTAAAGTCTTCAAACTTGATGGCTTCCTTCTATAATCTTCTTAAAGACTTTAATGGTTTTCCTTAAAGTCTTCAAGCCTTTAATGGTTTCCCTCAAAGTCTTCAAGCATTTTAAATGCTTTATCTTCTTTTTCTCATTTAAATAAATTAATATTTATTTAAATATTTATCCAAATTCAACTTACACCATTTAATTGAAATAAATGATTTTATTTTAATTGAAAATACCAAAATTTCTCCCACTTGCATTTTCCTACAAAATCCACTTGTATGCCTAAACCCCTTCTAGATTCTTCTAAACCCTTCCTAATTAGCCTAATCCATCCCCTAAATATTGTCACATTCCTAAGCAAATTGGAGTCACTTCTCAAAGACTCCAAAGTCTTTGAAAAGCAATTAATGCTTTGTGTGTTCAACAAATTAACCCTCAAAGTCTTGGATAACCTTTGAAAGCTTTCAACCTTCAACCACTTAATCCCCAAAGTCTCCAATAACCATTAATGGTTAATTCAACCCTCCCACATGGTTAAAACATTTGTTTTGACTCAACCTCTACCCAACCCAAAGGTCTCATCAGGCCATTAATGCTTTGACCATGATTATCTCTTAAACATTTGCACAAAGGTTTATCCTTGGATTAACTCTTAATCCAATGGGTAATCTTAATTTAGACTTGACCCTTACCTTCTAGATAACCATGAGGTCTTCTCAGGCCTTTAATGCCTCCAACCTCTTCTCTCAACCCAATCCTATGTTGACACTTGTCACCATTTTATTGGTGCCAATTGTGCACATGGATCCCCAACTTTCAAACTTGGCCCTTGATTAAACCATTCAATCTTAACCCTTCATTTCCCCATTTCTTCTATAAATAGAACCCTTCTCCTCAAGCAAAAAAAAAGCATTTAGAGTATTGTTGTTATACTGGCATTAGCATAGAGCTTTTTCATAGCATCACTATCTACTCTTGCATAGTATTTGCTTATCGTATTCAACCATCTTGAATCTCCATATGGCATCCATGGCTAGTGCTAAAAGCTGAGAGCTACACTCATTTGGGACTTGGAGAGGAGAGAAACAAGGGAGAAGCATCAAAAGGCATCATGGAAGCATCTTAGGGAGGCTCTTCTCCTTTCTTTTATTTTGTTAAACTTCTTTCATGCTTTTTGAAATCTCTCTTGATATGTTTGGAATGGTTTTTAGTTCTTTGTTTTGTTTTTATGGTTGAAACTAACTTATTAACATTGAACTTTGTTGTTGCCTTGTCCCCATTTCCATGACATCACTCTCCTATGTCTCTCCATTGCTCGTCTAGCAGAGATGAGTCATCCATGCATATGTGTGTCATGCCCATTAGGGCACATGACTAATGCAAGAGTTGCAATCATGAGTTGCCTCAATAACGAAACCTTGCCAGTAGGGTGTAGGAGCCAGCTAACCATGATGTAACCCCTCATCTCACTACGTATCACTCTCCCTACAACATATACCTTCTCTCTCTTGCAATCCTCCTTTGTCTGGTCAGATCACTATCTCATGGTCTCTTCTCTAATGGGAAGGCACAGATTGCGGTATACATCCTCAAGGGTGACTATCATCTCCCCCACAAGTAGCGAGAATGTTGAGGTGTCTGCATCCCACCTCTCCATCAGTGCCATCAACATCATAGAATGGAATCAGATGGATGACATGGTCATCACATCCCACAAGCCCACTGCATGTAGCAAATCCCTCTCTCCCACTGTCAGCCTTGGTATATGTTCCCAAAGGCTCTGAAAGGTGAGACCAGCGGTATGATCATGGATGTACAGTAGTGTCTACAAAATGCAAAGCAATTTATCATCAGTAATTGATCAATCATCTATCATCATCTAATCAATGCCATCATTCTATCAATTCTAACATTCATCGCCTAATCCTATGTCATGATTGGTTGTCCTACACAAGGACTAGGGCACCCTGAGTGGACCAAGGCACCCTACTAGGACCATGGCGCCTAGAGGGGACCATGGTACTCTAGGAGGACCAGGGTGCCCTAGGACCCCTAGGTGTCTGAAGGGAGAGCCCGATCTTAGACTAGGTGATGACATCATCACTTCTAAAAACTATGAAAACTTGAAAAAATCAAATGTAGTCAATGGAAGGTCAACTCACCTCATTGAGCGGTCGACTATCGAGTACGAACTGGCATAGGATCTCCATCCGCGTAGGTCACTTAGGTTGGCATCGAGGCATGATGGCTTGCATGTGGGATCCTCTGCAGTGAATAGTGCCAAAAAGTTTGAAAGTGACAAATGAAGGTGTCACTATCATATTTATGTGTTATGCAGTTTTTGACTTGATGTTTCTAAATTAAAACCCTAATTTATGCACTTTTTCTTCAATCTGTCATATGTTGAGCTAAGAAGCTCTAATTCTCTCACCATTAGTGGCATTGGAATTGCGAGTTCACCCTCTCACTCCATGTTAGTTCCATAATGTGCTTGGATGAGTAATCAAGCCTTGTTGTGAACTTGCTTCATCAAAATCTTTTATCACAATTCACTATGGAAAACATGATACCTTGTTTCATCTCACTAATAAGCAAGTTGAAACAGGGGGGCATATAGCTACCCACGAATTTCATCACCTTCCTTAGTAAGAATTAGGTGATTTTCTGATCTAACATGTGGTTTTGTAGGGTGTGGTTCATAACTGTGTAGTACAGATATCATTGTGGATTATCCTTTTTAAAATGATGTTTACTTTTTTGTACTTTATCTTGCATATGCACATAGTGTCATTCGACCGCTAAAGTGGGGGATAAATTTAGTGTCAGAAAATTGTACACCCTTGCTAGGGTGGTACAATTTCATACTTAGGTTAGCACTCACCTTAGTGTGTCTTGCATCTTGCATTTCTCATTCCCCTTTAAGCATTTAATTAATTAATTTAATTATATCTAAAGTCATGTCTCATCACTTCACACATTATAAATTTGGGCCCTTTACCCTAGGTGTGCCCCTTTTCATCTTATTCCTCCAATGAATCATTTAATCATAAACCCTAATTATGTCTCATTTTGACTATTTAGACCCGATTTCGCATATCAAAACATCTCAAAATCAGCTGTAACTTTGGGATGTGCTATAATATCATTATATCTAACAGCCTCAAAAATTTGGTAAAAAGTTGGTTGGACCATGGTGGGAATGCACATGGTCCGTGACTTTTTCCCTGAAATTTATGGAGTGCAATCCTATGATATAATAATGCTTAACCCCAAAATATCAATGGAAAATTAAAATCCTAGGTCGAATTAAACATGAATTTAATATCTTGGGTTTCATACTTAAGAGCTCTCTTTCTTCATTTGAAGGGGTCTTCTTCTAAGAATCTAAGAATAGGTTTTTGGAGAATTAGAGCCTTGTTTGTAGAGAAAGAGTAGATATTTGAAGTCTTCAATGACATTCAACATTCATCTATCAAACACTCATCAAGCATCATTTCATCAATTGGGGGCTTTTGAAGATGTAGAAGAACAATAGGAGATCATCGACTAACGATTGACTTGTACCTCTCCCTTGGGGTTGGGTATGGTTTCATGTTGTTTTCATGTCTTTGCATAAGATTCATTTTGATTCATATTCATGCTTTAGATCACTTTTCATTATGGATTTAGAGGATTTACTTTGTCAATTATAGGCAATTAGGGTTTACTCTTTAGGGTTGCTCTAGGTTGTTTACTTTCATTCTTAAGATCTTGCACACACATTTTCAGTACATTATTGACTATTCATGGAGGTGGAAATCACCAACATGGGGGTTTTACTAAGGAAAAACCCTATATAGCCACCCCAAACCCTCTTTTTCAGCTTCACATATAGGTTTAGATCCGAGCGTTGCTTGAAGTTTTAGGATCGAAAGAGCATACAGGGACAGTTCTGGGTTGCATATCTTGGCATAAACCCCAAGGATAGGGGCATGGCACCTTGGTCCTACCCAGGATAGTGGCGTGGTGCCATGGTCCTACCCTCTATCAACAGGACTTGGCAAAATAGTACTTTGCAGATCCCAAAATCCCTCCTATCAGTTTCAACTCCATAATTGCAGAATTTGGATAGTGGCGTGGCACCCAGGTCTTGAACATTTCTTCTTAGATTTTAGATATAGGTGCACCTCTTATGTTGCATTCTGATCTGTACTTTTCAACAATGTATGGGTTTTTCTTTGATCTGCATTCTCAGATTATGGTTTGCTTGCTTGCTTTCTAGGTTAGATTGCAATTTGCATCATTCCTCTCTCTCATTTACAACAAAGGAACAAAAAACCTAAGAGGTAATCTATGACTCTATCTTTCACATAATAATTATCCAATGTGTCTTACCTCCCTAGGCTCTTTTGTATTCCATGAGTGTGTATGAGAGTGAGATTATGGTTTCCATACTTAGTCTCACTTTTTCCCCTACACAGGAGTCATTTAACCCAAACTTCTTCTATAATTCTTTCACATACTTAGTTTGAGATATGAATATACCTTTTCCAGTCTGTGAAATCTGCAAACTGAAGAAAAATTTCATCTCACCAATCATAGAATCTCAAATTCTTTCTGTATATCAATGACAAACTTCATGCTCAAGTTATCATCACCTCCAAAGATAATATCATTAACATAAACTTCAAAAATTAAGATGTTATCATTTTCTATCTTAAAGTATAGATTACTATCAACAACATCTTTACTAAATCCCAACTTCAACAAATATTTTTCTCATCTAGCATACAAGGTTCTAGGAGATTGCTTAAGTCCATAAAGAGATTTCTTCAACTTGCATACCATGTCTCCATCATCTAATAGTGAAAATCCATTAGGTTTCTCAAGGTAAACTTCTTCCTCAAGATCACCATTCAAAAAGATAGATTTGATAACCATCTTATATACCTTGAAATATTTATAAGCAACATAAGCAAGAAACAATCTAATAGCTTCAAGTCTGGCCACCAAAGAAAAAGTCTCCTCATAATCAATTCCTTCTTTCTGAGAATATCCTTTGAAAACTAGTCTAGCTTTATTTCTGACAACTTCACTAGATTCATTTAATTTATTTCTAAATACCCATTTAGTACCAATAACATTCTTATCTTTAGGTCTAGTCACAAGTTCCGAAGTATTATTCTTTTTAATTTGATTTAGTTCTTCTTCCATAGCTCTCATCGAATTTTCATCTTTACAAGCTTCAACAACATCTTTAGGTTCAACTTTAGAAACCAAGCATACTTCTTCAATAGCTAACCTTCTTCTAGTCATTACACCTTTATTCTTGTCACCAATAATGTAATTTTCAGAATGATTTGGTCTTATATACCTTGGAGTCATCTGATTGTTCCGATTATCAGTTTCCTGCACTCCTTCACCAGCAACAACAACATCTGGGTTAACTGTCTCTACTAGATCATTCTGCTTAGGCTCTTCAGTCTGAATAAGAGATAAAACAACATTCTATGCATCATCATAACCACATGCTTTGATCTCTTTTCCAAGGTTCTCATCCACCTTTATATTTTCACTCTCCACTATCTTTCTCAGTGTCTTGTTATAGCACTGGTAGGATTTTCTCTTTGTAGAATATCCCAAGAAAATTCCTTCATCATTTCTAGCATCAAACTTTCCTGTCCTTATCTCTCTTGATATAACATTTGCTACCAAATACTCTGAAATATCTCACAATAGGAACATGACCAAACCGTAGCTCATAAGAGGTCTTACCGGTATCACCTTTGATGTGAACTCTGTTGAATGTGTAAACAACAGTGATAATGGCTTCTTTCCAGTAGATCTTTAGAACATTTCTTTCAATCAGCATAGTCCTTGCAACATCCAAGACAATTCTATTCTTCCTCTCAAAAACCCCATTTTGTCGAGGGGTTCTAGGAGCAGATAATTGTCTTCTAATCCCATGCTTCTCACATAATGAATTGAACTCACTAGAACATAATTATCCACCTTTATCAGATCTCAGAAATTTAACCTTCAATCCAAACTCAGTCTCAACCTTTTCTTTGAATATCTTGAATTTTTCCAATGCTTTTGATTTCTCCTTCAAAAAGACAACCCAAATCATCCTAGAATAATCATCAATTAGTAGTATAAAATATTTATCACCCTACACACTTCTAACATTTATAGATCCACATAGGTCAGTATGCACAAGATCTATCAATCCTCATGATCTATACTATTTTATTTTGAAATAAATCCTTGTTTTCTTACCCAATTGACATTCCTTACATACTGGATTTGTAGGCTTAACAATCTTAGGCAGATCTGTAACAACATGTGTAGAACAAATCTAAATCATTGAATCAAAATTCACATGACACATTCTCCTATGCCACAACCAACTCTCATCAATCTGAGCAATCAAACAACTTTTCTCACCAACATTCAAATGAAAAATGTTACCTCTAGTCTTAGTTCCAGAAGCAATCTCTATATCGAAGGCATTTAAGATCTTGCATTTTCCATCCTTGAATTGTAGATCAAAACCTTTATCAACCATCTATCCAATGCTTAAAATATTATGCTTCAAACCTTCAACATACAAGACATCATCAGTGTTATGTTTACCATCAAAATAAATAGTGTTGGTATTATAGATGAATTGATTATGTGTTGAATTGATGTTTTGTCATTGATGTCAACACTAGCTATTATGGTTGGTTACCGATAGATAGGTTTTGGTTACCGGAGGAAGATCTAGTTTCACTGATAGAAGAGATGATCTATTGGACACTTCCGACATGTTTGGATTAATGAGGTATGTTTGATTTTATGTTTTATATGTTCTTTGAGCATGTTTTTGTCAATTGGTATTGACTTGGTAATAAAATGCTATCATACACTCTTGTAAACCCTTACCGATTGTAGCTAGGAAATCGAAAATCATCAAAGCAATTCAAAATATTAATCATAGCTCAATCACAAAAGTAGATTGCAATGATCAATCCTAACACACTCAATAGAGACATGAAAAGCAAAACATTCAAAAACTAAAGACTAAGCAAACCAGATGCAGATTCGAATGTCTCCTTCATGTGGCTCCATTGTCCTTCTTTCTTCTCCAAATAAAACTTTGTTGTGGATCTCACCTACAAGTGCATACACATGAGATGAAAGCAAGTAGACAAGAATACTTGAAGCGTGATTGATTCGACAAAGTGATTAGAAATTCGATAATCTGATTATTAGATAATGTGATTAATATTAGATTGAGATTGAAGAAATTCATCCAATTTATAGATAAATTGGAGAAATGATCAAATTAGCATGATATTGATTCGAATAGAATTTCAAATCAAGAATAGCAAAATTATGACAAGTGTATGACAAATTGCTATGTAAGGACTTATGACGATTTATGACAATTTATGACAAATTGCTATGCAAGGACTTATGACAAGATTTTGAAATAGAAATAGACATTTAGGAATTTAGGAGAAATTAGAAAATTAGGTTAGAAATGATGACTTGGAAATTAGAAAATTGATGCAAATTAGGTAAATTAATTAATAATTTCTCATTAATTAATTAATTTACAAAAATAGGAGGAATTAATTAGCCAATTAAATAAACATTTAATTGTGACAAGAAGACTTAGGATAAGTAAATAAATTATTTAACCTAGAGGGAAAATGCCAAACAAGATTAAATGAATAAATCATAAAACCTTGGAAGATGAATTAGAAATGCAAGGATGACAATTAGGTCTTGACAAAGGATAATTGATATCGATTCGATCATGATTTTGGATTGATAAATGATTTGATTGATAAATGCGCCAATTGACGAGGAACAATGACAAATTGATCCAAATTAACACGATTGAGAAGGACGACGATCGATGACAAATCGATCGCAAAATGACAATATTGAAAAGAGGACAAGGATCGATGACAAAATAGATTGCAAGATGACAAGATTGAAAATGACCATGATCGATGAAAAATTGATCGCAAAATGACAAGATCGATAAGAGGACAAAACCCTAATTAGGATTGACGATGTCCAAAATGATGACAAATGAGCATGCACATTGATCCGACAGGATAAGATCGATCAAAATCATGACTGGAGAGTGTTGTCGACAAGACCAAATTTGAGAGCAAGATGAATGAAGAATACAGAAGAAAGACTCGATGCTCACAAATGATAAAAACCAAGTGCGTGACATAGGAGAAATGTTAATGCGATGCAAAAACCTAAAATGAGGCAATGCGCAAATGTTAAAGTATGATCCCGCAAGCGTTGACCATTTTTAGGTGTCTACATTTTGCCCCTCTTTGAGACAATGTGATTTTAAGCATTGTTTCAAACAATAGTAATGAAAATGCCCCAGACAATAATAATGACATATGCATGCCCCCTCGAGGAATTGGCTGGAAAAATCCAGAAAAGAGGCCAAGTGATCGATAAGAATGACAGAAGACTATAGGTTCGAACGGACTGCCAAGACTGACGGAAGAAATGTTAGTAAGCAGAAATTAGACAGAGGACAGTTAGAGATGAAGGAAAAATTGCTTTCACTAATGCACTTTGTAGGTGAGAACCTTTATTTAATGTAGCAAAATGGATGCGTAGCATCATGGCATTGAAGGCTAGAGCTGAAATGCAACCCCTTTTTTTGCAAAAGACAGACACATCACAGACAAACAACAATCACAAAAGAAAAGAAAAGAACCATGAACCATCCCGATCACTCTAAATCACTCAGTGACATCATCGAGCAACATAGGAACATGATCAAAGATAAATCCATAAATGATAAGACTCGCCAATTCCAACAAGACAAACAAACATCTTGATCTTCATTGTCAAAAGTTGAAAGTGTTGATAGGATGATCATGCTGTCTGGTTTCAGGGAATGCGGTACCCCATCTAAGAGAGGACACAGTCTGGTTTCGAGTATACCACACCCTGTATAAGACCCATGATATTAGTGACAAGGACAAATGATTTTGAGGTTGATTGATATAACAATTTTGATCAGTTGGAATGTCTGGTTTGATGGAAAAAGTTTATCTATTTATGCATGATTTCAGTAAAGCACAATGCACGATTGCGGGTCATTGGAGGGATGCTCAGTGATCTGTCTTATGCACAAAGGGGACATTTTTTTTTTGTTTTGCTTTTCGAGATTTTACAATTTTTTTTGTGTTCATTTTTTCAGGACTTTATTTGATTTTTTAGGGATTTTTTCAGGACATTATTTGATTTTTAAGAGATTTTTTTTCAAGACATTATTTGATTTGTTTGAATTATTTTAGGACATTTTTCAATTTTTTTGATTTTGCCCCCAGTGTCTAGCAAGGCAAGAACAAATGCAATTTCCAAGGGCTATTGCATGATGGGACAAGAGACTGGATATGACAATGTAAAGTAGGAACATGGCATGAGGGACATGTCAAGAGGTTTTTGAAACCATGTTTAAATTTTGCATCCTTATGTCAGATCAAGATCAAGGAACACAAAAGAGTGTATGGATAGTGATAAGATATGGATAGGATAAGCAAGACCAAGAATGGATAAGGGACATGGACTGAAGGTTGGGATCGGATACAGGATAGTGACAGAAAGTTGCAATAAGCTAGGGAATATGGATGAAAGGTTGTAATAAGAAAATGGATAAATGACCAAAAGCTATGATAGACTGAAAGCTGCAAACAAGATGCATGATGCTCATGAAGATCCTCAACCTTGTCAAGATCAAAGGTGGAAAGAGGAAATGGACATGAGGGACAATAGGATAATGGAGGGTAATGACAGGGGTTCGATAGGATAATGAAGGGCAATAGGATATGAAGGAGGAAACCTGCCCCCAAGTGTGGTGTGCAAGAAGTTCATGGATTACTCATGATGCCTGTTCGCCAGGTTTTCACCAGTGGATGAATTATTTTTGCTTTACTTTTTTCTTTTCTTTTTTTTTTTCAATTTTTCACTTTTTTGATTTTTTTTATATTTTTGACTTTTTCAATAGAAGATGGACACATGACAGGGGATGGAAGAAGGACTCAAGCGTCTTTTTTTTTTGGATAGTAGCCTTAAAAAAAAAATGGACCATGACCTTTAAAAGTATGCTCAAAGATGTTGGTAGGATAAGGACATGGAAAATAAGATGAAACTAAGGCAAGGATTTATGCAAAGGATCGGATCAAAGGGATCGAAGGATGGAAAATATGCATTGGATAATGGATAGGGTATTGGAAGAATTGGGCTTGAGCGGATGGAAATGAAGGCAAGATCGACATTGGCACACACCTTGAGGGGTGATGGACTGATGGAGGAAAAATGTATTTTGGATATTGAGATTTTGATGGAAGGAAAGGCTATGGATTTTGGGACATAAGGGCCCAAAATAGATGAAGAAGGTGATGGAGGAACAAATTTGAGAGGTTTGGATGGAGGAATAGCAATTTTGGATGCCAAGTTGGATGTTTCTTTAGGCTTTTGTGCTTCAAGAAGCCGCTTAGGGATCCACATGGTTTTTGATTTTTCATGCTTTTGTGGTTCCTTGGAGTGCATTGCTTGCACAAGGGATTTAGGAGCCCATATATATTTTGACTTTGCTTTATTTTGCTCAGTGGGCCTTTGTGGCCTTTTGGATATTTCTTTTTCTTTATAGATCATATTGTTCTTTGTTTTGACATGTCAATTATATTGGACATGTTGATCCTTGAATACATGTGGATTGCTAGACTTATGACTTTTATGCTTGACATCCAAATTGTTTGGAGGGGGAAAGGAATGCATGGATGGATATGAATGAAGTGGACTTATTTTGGATTGATGAAATTTACTCAAGGATGTGTGCCTTTTCTGACCTTGCATAGAGGACGAAGGGATATAAGGACCTAAGATGGATGGAAGGTATGATGCGGAAGGGATATGTTTTGATTTTGATGGAGGGATACCAATGTCTTGAGAGTGAGTTGTGTAGACATGACCCTTAAGATCTTCTTTGCCTTTATGGATATCTTGACTTGTAGGATACTCTTTTATTTGGGAAGAATACGCGAGTCCATTATGAGGTGGATATGATATGAGAGAAATAATGAGATCTTGAAGTGGATCAGATTGCACCAAAGTAGAAGAACCCATTGTGCATGTCAGGGGTTCATGAACATCTTGCACTGACACGTTAGAATCATGAGGAGGATTAGGATCATGTGGTGGACATGGCTCAATGACAGGCTCTTCAAGAGATGGAATGGGAGAAATAATGGGATCATCAAAAGAAATGCGATCTTGGAGTGTATATGGAGTATTAGGACAAGGAGATGGAGGAACAAGTGGATCTTGTGGAGGATCTGAAGGAATAATTTGATCTTGACAAGGAGGAATATCATTGGAATCCTCTTTAAAGGTGCTTTGCTCTTGACTTTCAATGGGATCATCATAAAGGATGGAAAGGATATCTTGATCTTTCTCAGGAAGTGGAATGTCAATGGGATTTGAAAGGACATTGTGTTCATGAAATGGAAGGGGATCGTTTGGGATTGGATGAACTGGGATATCTTGATCTTGCCCAGGGAATGGAGTGTCAATAGGAATTTGGATAGGATGGACAAGAATAGGGGAATCATCATGAGTTTCTAGGAAGATGAGATCCTGGTCAACAATTGGATGGGATGATAAGGTTTCAGGATCTTGATCTTCATCTATTTCAAGACACGTTTCTTCATGCTCTAAATTATCCTCTTGACATCTTTAGCTTGAGGTGGTTTTAACATCTTTGTAGTCAGTGATACTCTTTTGTAATGAGAAGTACGCTCTAGACAATGTACCTTCCTGCATGTGCAGGCCCCTCATTGTATCACATACTTTCTGCAGAAGTATCATCTGACTGTGGGTAGTCTTCCCACCATGGTTTTTCCCTTTCCAGGTTTTACACGTACAAATCATGATGTTATGTGGTATGGTTTCTTTTCATTTATTATTTGTTTAGTTATTAAGTTGTATTGTGTACCAGTATCTATTTTTGCTTTACCGACACTTAATAAGGTTAAAGGTTATTAAGTGGATTAACTTATATAATCTGTTAACAACTGATTGACCCCCCTCTCAGTTGTTCACCGATTATCCTAACAATTGGTATCAGTTATTTGGTCCTCTCTTGTAGAAGCTTAATTGCTTGAGGTAGATCCTCTGGCAGCTAACACTTCAAATCCACCAACAACTATCTTCAGAAGAGAAATCCCTAAGCTTGATGGAATAAATTATGGGATTTGGAAAATTTGAATGGAGACTCATCTTAGATATCTTGGCAATGATATTTGGGAGATCACTGAGAAAGGATACACACCTTATGATTTGGCATCCGGCAATCCTACTCCTGTAGACTTGGATAAGAATATTGAAAATGATTGCAGAGCTAGAGAAGCCCTCTTGTGTGCACTTACTGATCAACAGATCATGGAATTGACTGACAAATTATCGGCAAAGGTTATGTTGGAAAAATTGTAAACTCTGAATGAAGGTGATCCTACTATCAAAATTGCTAAACTTGATGGTTACTGAGTAAGATATGAAAACTTAAAGATGGAAGATAATGAAAGAATTGTTGTGTTTATGGAAAGAGTAAAAGAGATTGTTATGGGAATTCAATGTTGTGGAGGATTTCTGAGTGAAGATGAAATAGTTTCCAAAGTCTTGAGAGCCCTTCCATTGGCTTAGAAGATGAAGGCATCTGCAATTAATGAGATCAGGGCAATGGCTAACTCTTTAGTTAATATAGACATTCTAACTGGGAAAATATCTACTTTTGAGCTTGAAGAATTTGGATCTTCTAGAGCTGTAAAGTCTGAACCTTCTTTTCATGCATCATCATCATCATCATCCACCAGAAAAAGTGATTGGAAAGTCCTATATGCAAAAGAATTGGAAGATATGAGGAAAGAAGATGAAGAATTTGAGCAACTTGAAGCTTTATTAGATAGAAGTGTACCTAAACGTTCGACAGGAAGTGAGGATGAAGGAAAAGCACCTTTTAAATGTTTTGCATGTAATAAGATTGGTCATTTTGCATCTAGATGTACTGAGAGGAATGCAAGGTTTAAGGAAAGAGTTAACAAATCATTTAAACCTAACCAGAATAGATATAGATTCAAGAAAAGTAAACAATGCTACATAGTAGATGAGGAAAGAGTAAGTGATGACTTTGGGGATGAACCGATAGAAGACTCTGCTAGTGGATCAGACAATGGAAAGGAATGGGTGTTGTATGCTTTAAAGGAAGATGAATCAGAACTAGATATCATGAATGAAGAAAAGGCCTTGGCAACAAAAGTTGAAGATAAGGATGAATGGATAATTGATAGTGGATGCTCACATCATATAACTAGAGATAAAAGAAAAATTTTGTCCCTGCAAGAATACAATGGTGGTCAAGTCAGATTTGGAGATGACAAAGCATGTATGATCAGAGGTAGAGGTACTATTTCTCTGGATGGTAAGCATAATACTAACAATGTCTATTATGTAGAAGGTTTAAAGTATAATATTTTGTGTGTTGGTCAATTAGTGGACAAGGGTTTCCAACTTCAGTTTAAAGATAGAAAATGCAAAATTATTAAAAAGACTAGTTTGGAGATTGCAACCGGTACTCAGACAAGAGGTAATATCTCTCACTTGAACACTGGTAATAAGACATGTTTAATTGATCCTATTGATAAGAGTTGGTTATGGCATAAGCGGTTGTGTCATGTTAATTTTGATTGTAATGTTAAGATCAGTTCAACTAAGGCAGATAGAGATATATCTAAGATTATGAAGCCACATAATCCGATATGTAAGGAATGTCAATTGGGAAAGCAAGTTAGAACTTATTTTAAGAACATAAATGATAAATCTAATGATGTACTTGATTTGATTCACACTGACTAATGTGGTCCAGCAAGGACTTGAAGATTTCAAGGTGATAGGTATTTAATGTTGATTATTGATAACTATTGTAGGATGATGTGGGTGACTTTTCTTAGGGAGAAGTCTGAAGCCTTTGAGAAATTCAAGATCTTTAAAGCAAAGGTTGAAATAGAAACTGGATTGAAAATCGAACGTCTAAGATCAGATCAAGTCAGTGGATTCACTTCTCATGAATTTAACAGTTACTGTGAGAAAAATGGAATTAGGAGACAAGTATCTGCACCTCGGATTCCTTAGCAAAATGGAGTAGTAGAAAGAAAGAATAGAACCATTTTGGATGCAGCAAGATCTATGATGATGGAAGCCAAATTGCCTCACATCTACTAGAGAGAAGCAGTGATTACAACAGTCTACACATTCAACAAAGCTCACATGAAAGGTGAAACCGGTAAGACCCCTTATGAATTATGGTTTGGACATACACCTACTGTTAAATATTTCAGAATTTTTGGAAGTAAATGCTATATCAAAAGAGATGATTCAATTGGAAAGTTTAATCTTAGATGTGATGAAGGGATATTTCTTGGTTATTCAATTCAAATCAAAGTATATAGATGTTATAACAAAAGATTGCAGAAAATTGTGGAGAGTGCTAATGTGAAAGTGGATGAGAAGTACATAAATCAATCTATATCGTATGAAAGGGAAGCAGTAGTGGAAATGATCATAACTGAACCAACTATGCCTCAACCAGTACAGGAAACTAAGACAGCTATACTAGCACAATCAAAAAGTTCAACTGTGACTAATGATCAGAGCAGTGAACTGAAGTTTAGAAGAAACCAAGGTATATAAGATTAAATCGTTCTGAAGACAAAATTATTGGAGATAGGAACAAGGGAGTTATGAGAAGAAGGACATTGGCAAATGAAGAGGTATGTCTTATTTCTCAAATTGAATTGACATCTGTTATTGAAGCTTGTAAAGATAAATACTGGTTAAAAGCTATGGAAGATGAATTAGACTAGATAGAGAAGAATGAGACTTGGACTTTAGTTCCCTGACCTAGAAATAAGAATGTTATTCGAACTAAATGGTTTTTTAAGAATTAACTGAATGATGATGGTCAAGTTGTAAGAAACAAGGCTAGATTGGTTTGTAAAGGATATTCTCAAATGGAAGGAATTGATTATGGTGAGACATTTGCACTTGTAGCTATAATTGAAGCTG
The DNA here is from genome assembly GCF_030272615.1 of Cryptomeria japonica. Classification (NCBI taxonomy): domain Eukaryota; kingdom Viridiplantae; phylum Streptophyta; class Pinopsida; order Cupressales; family Cupressaceae; genus Cryptomeria; species Cryptomeria japonica. The sequence goes on from NC_081410.1 coordinate 467,327,123, forward strand.
TTAGACTATTTCTTGCCTATGCAGATTATAAGAACTATAAGGTTTATCAAATGGATGTTAAATGTGTATTTTTGAATGGTGAACTTGAGGAAGAAGTATACATTGAGAAACCTAAAGGATTTTCACTAACAAATGATAAAGATATGGTCTGCAGATTGAAGAAAGCTTTATATGGAATGAAACAAGCTCCTAGAGCTAGGTATGCAAGGTTGGATAAATATCTTTTGAAGCTTGGTTTTACTAAAGGTGCTAATAGTAATTTATATTATAAGATCACTGATGATGATATTCTGATTATTGAAGTATTTGTTGATGATATCATTTTTGGAGGAGAAGATAAATTGTGCATGGAATTTGCTAGCAATATGAAGAATGAATTTGAAATGTCCATGATTGGTGAGATGAGTTTTTTCTTAGGTTTGTAGATTACTCAAACTGACAAAGGCATTTTTACCTGTCAAACTAAGTATCTAAGGGAATTGTTGAAGAAGTTTGGTATGGATAATTCCAAACTGATTTAAGTACTCCTATGGTGACAAGTGATAAATTATCTATCGAGGATACTTCTACACCGGTAAATCTGACAAGGTATAAGTCTATGAATGGTGGTCTGTTATATCTAACTCAGACTAGAACGAATATTATGAATGCAGTAAGTATTGTTTTTAGATATCAAAGTAATCCTAAAGAAAAGCATGAATGTGCATTAAAGAGGATATTCTGGTATTTTCAAAGAACAAAAGAATATGGCCTATGGTATTCTAAAAAATGATGATTTCACTTTATATGCATATACTGACTTAGATTGGGCAATAGATACTAATGATAGGAAGAGCACTTTTGGTGGAGCTTTCTTTCTTGGAAAGAAACTGGTTTCATGGATAAGAAAAAAATAGTCATGCATTTCTTTATCTACTGCAGAAGTTGAGTATGTTGCAGTAGCAACTAATTGCACTCAAGTCTTGTGGATGAAGAAAATGTTGAAGTATATCAAGGTAAATTGTAGTGAACTGGTAGTTATCTACTGTGATAACTCTGTAGCTATTGACATGTCTAAGAATTTGGTATTTGACTCTAAGACTAAGCATATATCAAGAAAGTATAACTTTTTGAAGGACAAGGTAGAAGGAAAGGAAGTCAAAAGGGTTTATGTGAACACTAAAGAACAGATTGCAGATATATTCACTAAACCATTGTCCAAATAATCATTTGCGTATTTGAGAGATAGGTTAGGGGTTTTTGCCCCTTCGACAGAGACTTGATTGATGTAGTTTGTCATCAGTCTAACATGTATTATCAAAGACATTATTCATTTCGACAGTAATGTGATGCTACTACTTAGGGGGAGTAGTCAGCTTTGAGATTCAGAGGTTTATATTTTTTCTTTGATATTTTTGTCATATTTTTGGCATTGATGTCAAAGGGGGAGAGATAGTGATGTGAAAAAAATAAATTCATAACTTTACAGAGATATCATTGACAGGGTGAGAGCTATTGATATTCAGGAGATTGTTGGTTGTCTTCCACATGGGGAGACTTGTTTGGCATTTCTTAGTACTTAGATGTTTTCACATCTAGTGTTGTCATCAATGCCAAAGGGGGAGATTGTTGGCATTATGGATGAATTGATTATATGTTGCATTGATTGTTTGTCATTGGTGTCAAAACTAGCTATTATGGTTGGTTATCGATAGACAAGTTTTGGTTACCGGTAGAAGATCTAGTGTTACCGACAGAAGAGACTTTCTATTGGACACTTCCAGCATGTTTGGATCAATGGAGTATGTTGAATTTTATGTGTTACATGTTCTTTGAGTATGTTTTGGTTAGTTGGTATTGACTTGGTAATCAGATTCTATCATACTCTCTTGTAAACCCTTATCGACATTGGTTTAAGCTTTAACCAACATAGCTTTTATTGCGAAATCTTGACAAGATGCATAAGTGGTGTTGGTGCAGCTTCTAGATGGATTTCATGATGCTAAAGATGTTCTTTGTTCGTGCTTCAACTGCTTGAAGACATTTCTTTGGCGTGGTGGACCCAGAATATGTCAGGTGCATGTCTAGGTTATGGATCAGTATCATGTTAACGTGTACTCTACACATTACCGGGATATTTCTAGATGTTCTATGGATTGATTATTGGTGTTTTGGTCTTAAGCCGACATGGAATATTATTGTAATATGGATTATTGTAATGATCTTATTTTAATATCTTGTAGGTGACTGACCTAATTGGTTTAGGCCTTAGGGTTGGTATAAAATGATGTAAGATCTCATTGTAGATCATAGGATGGGTATGTAAAGATGTTCGTGGTCTTGGAATGCAATATCATATGCGAAGGAGATTTGGTCGATCATATGTGATCAAATTGGGATTAAGAGGTCAAAGGCCTCTGGTATTGAGCTTAATTGGGAGTGTAATCAAGCATGGTAGATGCTATCTTTGGCAGTTCATTATTTTGAATTGTTGTCTATTTATCTTGAGGTGGTTTTAAATTCTCTATAGTCACTAAGACTCTTTTGCAATGAGCAGTACACTCTAGGCAGTGTTCCTTCCTGCATGTGCAGGCCCCTCATTGTATCACATACTTTCTACAAAAGTATCATCTGACTGTGGGTAGGCTTCCCACCGTGGTTTTTCCCTTTCCGGGTTTTCAACATACAAATCATGGTGTTATGTGGTATGGTTTCTTTGCATTGATTATATATTTAATTATTAAGTTGTATTGTTTATCGGTATCTATTTCTGCTTTACCAATACTTAATCTGGTTAAAGGTTATTAAGTGGATTGATTGATATAATTTGTTAACTATTGATTCACCCCTCTCTCATTTTTTCAGTAGTTATCCTAACAAATAGAACCTCTCCCATGGATTATATAGGCTTTCTCATCTCCAAATCTAACTATTCCACCATCATATCTTTCCATGCTCACAAATTTTCTTTTATCACTGGTCAAATGATGTGAACAACCACTGTCAATTTCTCATTCATCTTTCTCTTCAAATTTAGTAGCTAAAGCTTTTTCCTTAATAGTACAACTAGTGGAGTCAATATGTATAGGTCTATCTTTCTTAATGGCAATAAACACAACTTCATCTCCTTTTGATTCTTCATCTATACCACCTTCATCAATAGCATAATAATATTTCTTCTGATTCCTAAACTTCTAGTTAGACTTGTAAGGCTTATCATACTTCTCATTATTTTCATATCTATCATTCCTATCATGCTTATCAAACTTATCATGCCTGTCATACTTAGCCATTCTCTCTAGGCATCTAGAAGAAAAATGTCCTATATTATTACAAGAGAAACATTTCAAAGGTAACTTTACATCATACTTACCAGCTCCTTTAGGCAATCTCCGAGAAACCAATGCTTCAATCTCATCTAGCTCTCTTTCTTGCTCTTCCATATCTCTTCTCTCTTTCATATCTGGATATTGTGCATTCATCAGGATCATACTTCTTCTTACTGGATACAAATGTAGATGCTCTAAGTGTTGTCTCAGACTTTCCATGTGATTCTCCAAATTTTCTCACCTCAAATGCATCAAGCATTCCAACCAACACATCTCTTGTCATTGTATTCACACTTTAGATCACATCAATAGAAGCAACCTTATGTTTATAGGTAGGAGGCAAAGATCTTAGCACCTTAGCAAAAATTTGATCTTCCTCAATGGTTCCACCATCACATCTGATACCTAGGAGAAGATCATTAACCTTATCCATGAAGGAGTGTATGTTCTCATCATCTCCCATCTTCAACATCTCATATTTTCCTTTCAAACTCTGCAACATAGCAACCTTCAACTATTTATCACCTTCATACAGAATCTCAAGCTTCACCCAGATCTCATGTGCGGTCTATAGTCCCATTACATTTGTCATCTCTGAACAGTTAGGGCACTAAGTGTTGGTAATATGGAGGAATTGATTATGTGTTGCATTTATGTTTTGTCATTGATGTCAACACTAGCTATTTTGGTTGGTTACCGGTAGAAGATCTTGTGTTACCGGTAAGGGTTTAAGGTTTAACCAACTGATCTTTCACTAAGAAACCTTGACATAATGATAAGTGATGTTGGTGCAGCTTCTAGATAGAATTAAGGGTGCAGAAGGTGATCCTTGATCATGCCTCAATTGATTAGAGACATCACTTTGGCATGGTGGACCTAGATTAGGTCTGGTACCTATCTAGGTTATGGACCAATATCATATTAATGTGTTCTCTATGCATTACCAGGATGATTTATGGATTGGTTATTATTGTTTTGGTCTAAAGCCGACATGGCATATCATTGTAATATGGATGTATGTAATAATCTTATTGTAATATATTTTAGGTGGCTAACCTAATTGGTTTAGGCCTTAGGGTTTGTATAAATTGATGTAAGATCTCATTGTAAGATTGTGTGTCATGTTCATCAAATGTAATATCATATGCGAAGGAAATTTGGTCGATAACAGGTGATCGAATTGGTTTTAAGTAAGATGTCAAAAGCCTCTGGTATTGAGCTTAACCGTGACTGTAATCAGACATGGTAGATGATATCTCTGCAGTTCATTCTTCTGGATTGTTGTCCATTTATCTTGAGGTGGTTATAACCTCTCTGTAGTTAGTGATACTATTTTGTAATGATCAGTACGCTCTAGGTAGTGTTCCTTCCTACATGTGCAGGACTCTTATTGTATCACATACTTTCTACAGAAGTATCATCTGACTGTGGGTAGGCTTCCCACCATGTTTTTTCCCTTTATCATGTTTTCCATGTACAAATCATGGTGTTATGTGGAATGGTTGCATTGTGTTAATTCTCCATTTCAATCTTAAGTTTTATTGCTTACTAATATCTATTTCTGCTATTCCGGTATTCAATGTTTGTGTGCTCTGGTTAAAGGTTATAAGGTGGTTTGATTAATATAATCTATTTACAATGGATTCACCACCCCCTCTTAGTTGTCCATAGGTTATCCTAACAATTGGTAGTAGAGTTTTGGTCCTATTTTGCAGAAGCTTAACCGGTTGAGGTGGATCCTATGGCAACTAATACTTCAAATCTACTGACAACTATTTTCAGAAGAGAAATCCCTAAGCTTGATGGAACAAATTATGGGATATAGAAAATCCAAATGGAGACTCATCTTAGATGTCTTGGCAAGGACATTTGGGACATCATTGAAAAATGATATACACCTTATGATCCAGCATCTGAAAATCCTACTCCTGCAGACCTGGACAAGAATATTGAAAATGATTGTAGAGATAGAGAAGCCCTCTTGTATGCACTTACTGATCAAAAAATCATGGGATTGATTGATAAATCATCAACAAAGGTTATGTGGTAATTTCTAAACTTTATGGTTACTGGGTAAGGTACAAGAACTTGAAGATGGAAGATAATGAAAGAATTGTTACATTTATGGAAAGAGTAAATGAGATTGTCATGGGAATTAAATGTTGTGGAGGATCTCTGAGTGAAGATGAAATAGTTTCCAAAGTCTTGAGAGACCTTCCATCGGCTTAAAAGATGAAGGCAACTACAATTAATGAATTGAGAATAATGGAAAACACTTCAGTTAATAGAGACATTTTGATTGGGAAATTATCTTCTTTTGAACTTGAAGAATTTGGATCTTCTGGAGCTGCAAAGTCTGAACCTACTTTTCATGCATCATAATCTACCGGCAAAAGTTATTGGAAAGCCTTATATGCAAAAGAATTGGAAGATATGAGGAAAGAGGATGAAGAATTTGAGCAACTTGAAGCCTTATTTGATAGAAGAGTACCTAAAGGACTGACAGGAAGTAAGTATGAAGGAAAATCTCCTTTTAAATGTTTTGCATGTAATAAGATTCTTCATTTTGCATCTAGATGTCCTAAAAGGAATGGAAGATTTGAAGAGAGAGTTAAGAAATCATTTAAGCCTAATCATAATAGATATAGATTCAAGAAAAGCAAACAATGCTACATAGCGGATGAGGAAGGAGTAAGTGATGACTTTGAGGATGAACTGACAACAAACTATGCTAGTGGATCCAGAAATGATAAGGAATGGGTTTTCTATGCTTTAAAGGAAGATGAAACAGAACCGGCTATCATGAATGAAGAAAAGGCCCTGGCAGCAAAATTTAAAGACAAGGATGAATGGGTAATTGATAGTGGATGCTCACATCATATGACTGGAGATAAAAGGAAATTTCTATCCCTACAAAAATACAATGGCAGTCAAGTCAGATTTGGAGATGGCAAAGCATGTATGATCAAAGGTAGAGGTATTATTTCTCTAGATGGAAAGCAAAATACTGATAATGTCTATTATGTAGAAGGTTTAAAGCATAATCTTTTAAGTGTTGGTCAATTGGTGGACAAGGGTTTCCACCTTCAGCTTAAAGATAGAAAATGGAAAATCATTAATAAAAAATGGTTTGGAGATTGCAACCGGTACTTAGACTAGAGGTACTATCTTTCACTTGAACAGTGGTAATAAGACATGTTTGATTGCTAATATTGATGAGAGTTGGTTATGGCATAAGTGGTTGTGTCATGTTAATTTTGATTGAATTGTCAAGATCAGTTCAATAAAGGCAATTAGAGATATACCTAAGATTATAAAGCCTCATAATCTAGTATGTAAGGAATGTCAATTGGGAAAGCAAGTTAGAACTTCTTTTAAGAGCATACATGATAAATCTAATGATGTACTTGATTTGATTCACACTGACTTATGTTGTACAACAAGGACTAGAAGCTTTCAAGGTGATAGGTATTTCATGTTGATAATTGATGACTATTCTAGAATGATGTGGGTGACTTTTCTTAGGGAGAAGTTTGAAGCCTTTGAGAAACTCAAGATCTTTAAAGAAAAGGTAGAAACAAAAACTAGATTGAAAATCAAATGTCTAAGATCAGATCAAGGCAGTGAGTTCACTTCTCATGAATTTAATAGTTATTGTGAGACAAATAGAATTAGGAGACATTTATCTACACCTTAGACTCCTCAACAAAATGGAGTAGTGGAAAGAGAGAATAGAAGCATTTTGGATGTAGCAAGAACTATGATGATGGAAGCCAAATTGCCTCACATCTACTGGAGAGAAGCAGTGAGTACAATAGTCTACACATTTAACTGAGTTCACATCAAAGGTGAATCTGGTAAGACTCCTTATTAATTATGGTTATTCAATTGGGAAGTTTGATCCTAGGTGTGATGAAGGGATATTTCTTGGTTATTCAATTCAAAGCAAAGTATATAGATGTTATAACAAAAGATTGCAGAAAATTGTGGAGAGTGCAAATGTGAAAGTGGATGAGCATTACAAAAATCAATCTATATCATATGATAGGGAACTGACAGTGGAAATGATCATAACTATACCAGCAATGCCTCAACCAGTACAAGACACTGAGACAGTTACACTGGTACAATCAGAAAATTCAACTATGACTGATGATCAAAACAGTGAACCTGAAGTTCAGAAGACACCAAGGTATGTAAGGTTTAATCATTTTGAAGATCAAATCATTGGAGATAGGAACAAGGGAGTTATGACAAGAAGAGGACTAGCAAATGAAGAGATATGTCTTATTTCTCAAATTGAACCGGCATTTGTTATTAAAGCTTGTAAAGATAAACATTGGTTAAAGGCTAGGGAAGATGAATCAGATCATATAGAGAAGAATGAGACTTGGACTTTAGTTCCCCAACCTAAAAATAAGAATGTTATTGGAAATAAATGGGTTTTTAGGAATAAACTAAATGAGGATGGTCAAGTTGTAAGAAACAATACTAGATTGGTTTTTAAAGGATATTCTCAAAAGGTAGGAATTGATTATGGGGAGATATTTGCATGTGTAGCTAGAATTAAATCTGTCAGACTATTTCTTGCCTATGCATCTTATAAGAACTATAAGGTCTATCAAATGGATGTTAAATGTGCATTTTTGAATTGTGAACTAGAGGAAGAGGTATACATTAAGCAGCCTAATGGATTTTCATTGACAGATGATAAAGATATGGTTTGCAGGTTAAAGAAAGCTTTATATGGATTGAAACAAGCTCCTAGAGCTTGGTATGCAAGGTTGGATAAATATCTTTTGAAGCTTGGTTTTACTAAAGGTTGTGTTGACAGTAATTTATATTATAAGATCACTGATGATGATATTCTAATTATTGAAGTATTTGTTGATGATATCATTTTTGGAGGTGAAGATAAGCTGTGCATGGAATTCTCTAATAATATGAAGAATGAATTTGAAATATCCATGATTGGTGAGATGAGATTTTTCTTAGGTTTGCAGATTACTCAAACTGACAAAGGCATCTTTATCTGTCAAACTAAGTATCTAAGGGAATTGTTGAAGAAGTTTGGTATGGATAATTCCAAACCAGTAAGTACTCCTATGGTGACAAGTGAGAAATTATCTATCAAAGATACATCTGCGCCGGTAAATCCGACAAGGTATAAGTCTATGATTGGTGGCTTGTTATATCTGACTCAGACTAGACTGGATATTATGAATGCAATAAGTATTATTTTAAGATATTAAAGTAATCCTAAATAAAATCATCAATGTGCAGTAAAAAGGATATTTTGATATTTGCAAGGAACAACAAAATATTGCTTATGGTATTCTAGAGATTGGGCATATACAGATTCAGATTGGACAGGAGATACTGATGATAGGAAGAGAACTTCTAGTGGATCCTTCTTTCTTGGAAAGAAATTGGTTTCATGGATTAGTAAAAAATAGTCATGCATTTCTTTATCTACTACATAAGCTGAATGTGTTGCAGCTACAACTAATTGCACTCAATTCTTGTGGATGAAGCAAATGTTGGAGGATATCAATGTAAATTATAGTGAATCGATAGTTATCTATTGTGATAACTCTGTAGCTATTGACATGTCTAAGAATCTGGTATTTCACTCCATGACTAAGCACATCAATAAAATATAACTTTCTGAAGGACAAGGTGGAAGAAAAGGAAGTCAATTTGGTTTATGTGAACACTAAAGAATAGATTGCAGATATATTCACTAAAATCGTTGTCTAAGGAATCATTTGAGTATTTGAGAGATAGGCTAGGGGTATCTACCTCTGCAACATAAACTTAATTGATGGAGCAGACCATCAGTCTAGTATGCATCATCAACTTTATCCTTTGCTTTGGGTTGATGTAGTTGTGCTACTACCCAAGGGGAGTAGTAAGCTTTGAGATTCAGAGGCTTATATTCTCACTTTGATATTTTTGTCATATTTCTGGCATTGATGTCAAAGGGGGAGAGGTAGTGATGTGAAAAATAAATTCATAAATTTACAAAGATATTATTCACAGTTATTGATATTCAAAAGATTTTTGGTTGTCTTCTATAGGGGGAGACTTGTTTGACATTTCTTGGTACTTAAATGTTTTTCACATCTAGTGTTGCCATCAATTCCAAAGGGGGAGATTGTTGGAAATATGGAGGAATCTATTATGTGTTGCATTTATATTTTTTCATTGATGTCAACACTATCTGTTTTGGTTGGTTATCGAAAGACAAGTTTTGGTTACCAGTAGAAGATCTTTTGTTACCTGTAAGGGTTTAAGGTTTAACTGACAGAGCTTTCACTGAGAAACCTTGACAAAATGCTAAGTGGTGTTGGGGTGACTTATAGATGGAATTCATGATGCAAAAGGTGATCCTTGATTGTGCCTCAATTGATTGGAGACATCGCTTTGGCATGGTGGACCTAGATTAGGTCTGGTACCTATCTAGGTTATGGACTAGTATCACGTTAACATGTTCTCTAAACGTTACTGGGATGATTTATGGATTGGTTATTGTTGTTTTGGTCTAAAGCCAACATGACATATCATTGTAATATGGATGTATGTAATTATGTTTTTGTAATATCTTTTAGGTGACCGACCTAATTGGTTTAGGCCTTAGGGTTTGTATAAATTGATGTAAGATCTCATTGTAAGATTGTGTGTCATGGTCATGGAATGTAATATCATATGCAAAGGAGATTTGGTCGATCATAGGTGATAGAATTGGGTTTAAGTAAGAGGTCAAAGGCCTCTAGTATTGAGCTTAAACGGGACTGTAATCAGGCATGGTAAATGCTATGTCTGGAAGTTCATTTTTCTCGATTGTTGTGCATTTATCTTGAGGTGGTTATAACCTCTGTGTAGTTAGTGAGACTCTTTTGTAATGAGTAGTACGCTCTAGGAAGTGTGCCTTCCTGCATGTGTAGTCCCCTTATTGTATCACATACTTTCTGTAGAAGTATCATTTCACTGTGGGTAGGCTTCTCACCATGGTTTTTCCCTTTACCAGGTTTTCCACGTACAAATCATGGTGTTATGTGGTATGGTTGCATTGTGTTAATTCTTTGTTTTATTCTTAAGTTTTATTGCTTACCCATATCTGTTTCTACTATTTTTCTATTCTGGTATTCAATGTTTATGTGCTCCGGTTAAAGGTTATAAAGTGGTACCCACCTTGTCAGTTGTCCACCAGTTATCCTAACACTAAGAAATTCTTCCTTCGCTCTAATATTATGTTCAACTTCCTTGATCTCACTAGGAGTAGACGCTCCATTCGAAGGAACATTATAGGCATTCTTTGTAATCTTCCAATAATCTTCACCAAGACATTTCAAGTGCACTTCCATCCAGTCCTTCCATATAACATAGTTTCTCCCATCAAATTTTGGACTATCCTTCTTAAAGATATCACCTTGAGATTCCATCCTAGATCTTCTCAAGTGATTAAGCTTCTATGGGAGGATCGAGCTCTGATACCAATTGTTACCATCAACCAAGAAGGAAGACTGAGAGGGGGGTTGAATCAATCTTCACCATAATACTAAACTTGATCACAAAATTTACAGATTTGATAAACTGCAGTAACCACAAAGATAAGAAAATTGAAAGCACAACACACAACACCAATATTTTGACATGGAAAAACCACGGTGGAATTTACTCATAGTAAGATGATACTCTGCATTAGAATGTGAAAATATTACAATGGGGAATGCACATGCATTCATGCACACTACCTATAGCTCATTGCTTAAATATAATGGCCTGGAAGGCTACAACCCTTAGGGAAGTCTCATTGACTTACCACAAGATTCAGACTACAATCTAGAATAAATGAATTAAAGGAATAGTATATTTAAATGTCTGATTATAGTTCCGGTTAAGCAAAGATGTCTTCCCTGTAACACCAATTTCTCCTCAATATTAACACCGAAGGGTAAATCTCTCATTTTCACATAAACCTCTCTCTGATAATGCATACATAACATCAACCACCAAATTACATGAACATGTCACCTATATATACAAATTATCAACCTTAATAACAAGGTTGGCTAAACCCTCAACCTTCAATTAAAAAATTATATCACACGATACAAAGATCAACCACCAAACCAATATAATAGTTTACATAGCATAAAATGGACCTAAATTAAATTCCCAAAGACACAACTTGATGAACTTATAATGCACTAAGAGGGGGGTGAATCAATGCAAGCAAAAACAATATAAATCTAATCACCGACTTTAACAACTTAAAACTTATCAAGGATATGGGAAATATCACCACATAAGAAAATGCCGAATAAAAAAAATGCCACATAACACAAGAGATTATACGTGGAAAACCCAAAAGGGAAAAACCACGGTGGGAGTTAGTACCCACAAGATTCACTCTATACATAATAGAAATCTTGACTGGTTAAGGTCTTACAACTATTCTCTGTTAGGAACATGCCTTGTTAAGAGTCACCCGGTTAAGGGTTTTGAATGATAAGCCCTGTTAGGATCAAACCTCGCAAGAGGATTTAAGACTTTGATTCAGAGCTACCCTATTAGGAGATTTATAGATTAAGGTTTGTTAGGACCTACCTGGTTAAGGGATTTCACTACTAAAAACTATTAGAAAAATAAGAGTGATAAGATCTTCATGTAACACCTTATGTATCTGATAAGATCCACTTCTAATCCTTAAAACATCAACAACACTTTATTACAGAACTTCCCTAATCATGACATGATCACATTCACAATATTTGCTTGTAAATTATCTCTTCACACACATATCGACTTTATACCTCATCACACTTTTTATAAACATTTACATTTAGTCGGCTACAACCTTGGAACAATTTCCTAGGTTCAATGAATCTATACAAACTTACATCGCACGCTTTACATATGTTGGCCACTAACATAACAAATCAAAACTTGTGTCGTGTTACCGATTAAAGTGACTATATCACTACCGGTTAAGTGTTCTACCAGTTTGTTTGTTCTATAAATCAAATCTCACTCATCTAGTTAAAACATCCAATGCGGTTGTGAAAATAGCTCCAAATACCTATCACCATCATTGTTGTGAAACTGCATCATCCAACTCTTCATGAATCTCTTGTACTGGTTGTCAGAAGGCAACTCTATCTCAGTTTACTGATTGAGATCCTAATTATGGGTAAACTGTAAAACCGTCTTTTGTACCGGTTGGTTTCTAAGACTTAGATGACATCAAAAGCATTGTTGCCATCAATGACAACACAAAACTTAGTCATCAAACATGAATCTCAATCTCTTCATCACTTTTACTAACTAATCATATATCGGCTACATATCAACAACAATCTTTATTGGTTCTATCAAATACCAACAATCTCCCCCTTTGGCATTGATGACAACACTTAGGAAAATTTTTGTCAACTAAGTGTGCAAAACAAAAATTGACTACATTTCATATACTCCCCCTTTAGCAATTACATGCTATAACAAAAAAAATACAATACTCATAAGTTTTTTTTCTTACTCCCCCTTTGACAACAATGCCAAATGAAATAAAAATAAATGTGATATCAAAATTTGCATTAGAGGATATATATAGATATAAGAGTCATAAAGTTTTTACACAAGAATTCTGGAAAAAACATCACTAAATGAGACTTCAAATTTTTAAAGTCATTATGCCATTTCTCTAAAATTATGCCTGTGATCTCCACATGAGTCTTGATTTGTCCAGCTAGCTCCTCCATAGCATCAACAATGCTCATTTCTAGTGTAGCAAGAATGGCTTCACATTCTTTGTATGCTCTCTGCAAAACTTTGACCTTCGGTATAAGCTATGTTTGAAGTTCCTACAGGGATCTGACTCTCTTTACCTGATCATGCTCATATACTTTCAGCTTGTGCTGAAGTTCTACAACTGATCTTCTAATATGAATAAAAGAGTCATTGAGGGGCTTAAATGACTCATTACAACCTCAAGTTCATGCTCAACTTCTTCTCTTTTCTTCTTCAAATCATCACAAAATAAGGAAAATGTTAAAATAGTAGAGTGGATTTTACCTCCGATTTCTAGTGCTTCCTTTAAATAATCCTTATTAATAGTAAGAGTCACTTTACCTTTATCAATTTCAGACATCAAGTGCTCTATCCTCCTCTTGTAGGTTTTCTCCACACTGACATAAGTTGCATCCTCTAATTCCTTCATCTGCTCTTCGGAATCATAAATAAGTTGTTCAAGCTTGTCAATAGGTGTGGCAAAGTTTCTTGTATCATTCTCCACTAGGAGACTACACAAAATATCTACTGCACTCCTTATGGCCTCTACCTCCTTCTGTTGTTCTTTCATTCTCTTCTTTTTAACTCAGGATTGCATGGTATTTGCAATCTCCATTAACTCAGTAGAACTGAGTTTATCCATGTCAAGAGGTCCTTGGATGCTTAATGCATCATCATCATCTTCTTCATCAACACCTTTCTTTTCAGAATCAAGTGACAAAGGTGCCACTATGGGTTCAGTCTTTTCTACCTTATTCTCCTTTGTTCCCTCTTGATTTTCAATTTTCTCTTCTTCATTCTTCTCTTCTACGTTCTTTTCTTCATTACTTTACATTACCGGTGGTGGTTGAGTATCTACAGTCTGATTATCTACCGATGGCTCCTCATCCTTCTTTTTCTTTTTCATCTTTCTGTCCGTCCTGTTCCTGATTCTTCTCATGTTGTTTAGACATCTGAACATCTAGATCATATACATCTATTTTTTCAGTAGTATTATCAACATTATCACTAGTATCATCATCAAGAATAAACACCGGTTATGTTTGTGTGTTCACCGGTTGGTCCTCTAACACAATGTCATCGGGTTTAAAATCAGTAGGTTTAATACCTTCTGGAAAACCTTCACCCTTAAGCTTTATAGGTTCAACATCCTTATCATATTCCTCTTCAGTAGGAATTAAACCCAAAGATTTCTTTAGCAAAATTTCAGTCTCTTGCTAGACTGATTGAGTGTCACCGATTAGCATCCTTGTCAATCTTTTCTTAGATCTGAAGGAATATTTTGTTTTCAATAAAATATCATCTAATTCTTTTGTTGTGGCTTCCGGTTGTATACTTTTGAGTCTATACTCCACAAATTATTTGTCCTTCTTCATTGCAGCCTGCCACCTTGCATCAGTTTTGTTGTATAAAGAATTTGAAATTTGCCCTTTCAACTCATTAATGGATTTACTCTATTTATTCATCATATACACTACTACATCTTCTATTAATCTGTGTTCATTCTCACCAAGATTATCATACAATTTATTCAAACCCCTAAGAACACCATATTACATGATACTTTTTAACAATTTATCAGGAGAAGTAGGTTTATTTACCTATTTCTCCATAGATTTGACAGTGGAGGTTCCAACAACCTTAGATTTATTGTGACTTTTCCTTAGGACTTTCTTCTCTTTCTCAGATTCAATGTCTTCATCATCTAAATCTATCAGTGCTAGTTTCTAAGCTTGTTGCTTCTTTCTTTTACCAGTTTTAATCGGTTTAGTTGGAGGATCAATAACCTTTCCTCCTTTATGGAACTGAATCTTTGAAGATTTTGTTGTGGGTTTGTCTTTCTTTATAGCTTTTGGTTTCTCTTTTTCTACAACTTTCCTTTTTCCAGCTCTTGTTTGCATACCAATGGGGTGCTAGTTGGAGTAATAGATGTTCTAGCCCATTGAGACACATGTTTTTCTCTAGTTTCAACAATTCCTTCCTTTATGAATCCATCTTGCTCAGCAAAGTCTTCAACTTCTTTTCTCACTTTCTTGGCTATCATTAGTTGGTTAAGTTCTGAGTGTACTTGTAGGGATTTCTGCTTGTAAGTATCAAACCTTTCTATTGTGGTATCAACCGTTTGACCAAGTAGATGGGTAGAATATGCAATCAATAGATCTTTATCAACTTCATACCCCATGGGAATAACCCAAGTAGTCTGTGGTTACACAACTTCCATCATACAAGTATATTTGTCCAACAATAAAACAAATTGTTTTCTCATATCGATTAACAACCTCTATTGGTATCCTTTCTCTTGCATGCATTTTCTTCTGAAAATGTTTGAAGTATCCCCATGCAATTTTATCAAAATCATTACCTATCATCCTAATGCTATTTTTCATTTGCATCAAAGTAGGTGCTCCTTCAATCCATTGAATATCTCGAATACTAGGAAAAGAATTTTGAAAATAAAAGAATAGACCAAGAATGAGTTGACCAAATTTGAACCTCAATCTTTTGTCCTTCTTAATAGCCTCCAAGTTCATAATCAATTGACTCCATAGTGCTTCATATAGATTGATGTAGGAGCATCCCTGGTTCACAACAATCTTGCATCAACCAAAAATATTTTCTTTTCTATTGGTAGTTTTAGTTTTTCTTTCTGTGTGTTCTGGTTTTGGCTCACCGGATCCCATGGAGTTGGATTCTACTTGAAGACTTGGTCATCTTTCTTACTTTCAAATTGCATCTCTTTTGCATCACTTTCCAACAAGATATCACTACTGGTTTCCTTGATAGTTTCTTGTTACCAATTGCCTAAGACCTATTCTGGTGATCTACTAGAACCTATCCCAAACCTTGTGGAGCCTTGGGCATTTATCTCGATGTTGCTTGCCATGTGGCTGACCTTCTACATGTCATCCTTTGGATTTTCCATATTAGGTCTTTTCTTCTGGTTTTGATCCTTTTTGGGTTGTCTTGATCCTTTAGATTGATATATATATTTGTAATCATTCTTTAGAATGTAATCAATTAGAGAATAAAGAAGTATCAGATAGATAGACTGTGCCTAGAAGACAGACCTTTCATTTCAAGGTCTCAGTGTGACCTCTTCTACCTAGCTTGTGTGCTGATATATTGTAACCTGGTTGTTGTCGATTGAAAGTATTCAAATTTCATGCAATAAAACTATCTATTCGGCATTGCCTCCATCATATCTGTGTGTTTCCATTGTGTTTACTCTTGCTAACTAGTTGGAACTGATCTCCTTGAGGTCCCTCCTCACCGATGACTACTTCAAGTGGTATCAAAGCGAAGTTTCATTCTGGAGCTTGCGTATCCTAAATTTTTATTTTAGGGTAGCAGATTGAGAATTTGACCTGCAATTGCAGAGGACTAGCATGGATAATTGGTGTGAAGAGGAACTAGGAATGGTGGAGCACGTGGGAATGCAAACCCTGTTGTAATGGAGATGTTGTGAGGAATAGAAAACCAATTAGAAGTCATGGAGACAACCTTGAGAAGAGGCCAACATATTGAGGATGTGACCGAATATGTAGGAGAAGAAACCCCAACCAAACAAGTGAACCTACTGGCAATTGATCTAGAGGAGGAAAGGTTTTTAAGGGTTTTGAGTAGGGTGAACACTAAACCTCATTTTACCCCACCAGAATATGATGGGAAGTTAGATTGGGATGAATTGATGGATTGGATCTTGGAGATGGAGAAGTATTTTGATTTTGAAAACATTGCAGAAGAGAGGAAGGTGAAATATGCCTATACCCAGTTGAAAGGTCATGCATCTCTATGGTGGGAGCACTTGCAAGTTGATAGGAAAAGAAGAGGTAAATAAAAGATTAAGACATGGGATAGGATGATTGCTAAGCTAAAATCAAATTTTTTCCTGATGAATTATCAAATAGATTTATTTTGAAAGTTGCACAATCTGAGATTGAAGGAATCTAGTGTGAAGGAGCACATCGAAGCATTTTACAAGTTAAACATCACATCCAAACATGTTGATGAAGTTGAACAAATTGAATATATTTGAATGTATTGCGGATATCTATACAAGATAAACTCAATATGATCAAATTGGAGACTATTGAAGAGGCTTACCAGTATGCAATAAAGGCTGGTAATAAATTCAACAAAAGGCATGAGCAGAGACAGAGAGGTAGAGGTGGAAGGTTTACCGGAGGAAGATTTCAAGAAGGAAGAGGATATACCGGAGGAAGAGGAACTAGTACAGATCTTAACAAAGAAAAGGAAGTGAGCAAGGAAGGTAATTCATATCGGAAGGATGATAGAAATTTCTACCAGAGGAAAGAGTCAGAAGGTTACCAGAATGAGAACTTTGGAAGACAAGACAAAACGACATTCAGATGAAGTTTTGTGTGATATTATGCTTATGGATATTTGTCATCTTTTATTGGGAAGACCTTGGTAGTTTGATGGACATGCAATACATTATGGGAGGAAGAATACATATACTATTGTGGCTAATGGGATGAAGAAAACCTTGTTGCCTTTGGAGGAACCTTTGAAGAATGAAGTCTATAAAAATGCTATAATCTGTCTAGTAGATGGAAGGTGTAATGCCCCGCCAGGAAACCCTGAAGGGATTAAGCCAAAACACAAGAATAAGGTGCAATAATTTTTTTATTTTTATTTTTTAGTTACACCACATTAAGATACAACGAGATATCAAAGATTCAGATTACATAGCGAAAGACATCAACTAACACCTAAAGAGTTTCCCAATGACATTACTTAAATTTCAAAATTCACTTAACTCACTCAATTAATCCAATAAGTTGATTATCTTAATAATGAGATAATTCATATTCAGGATAATTTCTTTCAAAAGATGGAAGTGTAAATCACAAGCAATGACACATCCATTAAGATCTATTCATAATCTTCATTCAAGCTTTTCATTTAAAATAACAAGCCATACATCTAACATCCTAACACACTAGAATTCCATCATAAACATAAGAGGTCTATTCAAGCATACTTAATCTTCTAACCACAACGGAATAGATTCCATTACTCTAAGATACATTCATTCATACTCCAACTTATTGCATTTCAAAAGACGATTGCATACTAGCATCTACGCTAAAATCTCATCTAAACTACTTATGCATTCGATCAACATGGCATTCAAGAAAGGACTGAATAAAAGCATTTAAAGTTAATTCCATTTATCCACTTATCCATTCTAACATAAGCTAATCATACATGATAAAGCTGAATAAAGGAAACATAAGAGAATACATCACATAACACCATAATGATCTCGGAGTTCATCCCTAAAGGGCTACATCTCCGGGTCTGCTCAACTGCAAGACCCCTCTGATAATTAATAGAGTTAAGAATACAAGAGGTTACACCATTTACAATCTAGCCATCAAGGCGAAATATAAACAATATACAAACGACCGCATCGGTCCATAAATACATAAACGATCCTTGAAAAGGAAAGGATCTAGCTGAACATAATCAAAGCTAATACAAAGGTCCAGAAGAGCATCCACAAAACTGAGCCATCACCACCCAAGGTCTAACATGAAACTGACACTCACAAGGGCAGAGACAAAAAGGACGACCCACAAATGTACTCCTAACAGGACAAAACGACAACACACTAGCGAACATAGGGACAAGTGTCATCACACAACCTGGTATGGATACCATGGCAAGTCTTCATAGGTCCCGGCCCCATACACTCGGTTACCCTGGCAACCTAATCCGAGCTTCTGGCCCATCCAAGCCTCATGTGGACCCACACATCCTCTCGTGAAGACAAGGATGGTGGTTTGCCATTTCAGGCCTTCCCACAACATGCCGAGTCTATGATAGCACTCATCCCATGTGTGAGGCACATTTATCTTACTTAGAGATTACTTTCTAATCTACTTAAAGGTTATCACTTATTAGACTCACTTTCGACGGGTTACCCAGCAGCCACTTTGGGCGCGGCCCCCAATTGAAAGCCACTTTCCCATACGACACTAGACTAAACTCAAACGAACTCAAAACCAGGGAAACACATGGTCAGACGAACGGAGTTCAAGAAGAGAGAAACAAACATCTGGTCAAACACGACTCACAAAAAGAGGATATGACCAACTACGACAACACTACAATACAACAGTCAACTCAAAACAGAGGACTGAAACAGGTACCCCAAATTATTCCACACGACAGGGTCCTATCATACAAGCACGACTTGCCATTACATAATTAAAAGCGAATACAGCAATAAAACTCGCAAGGGCAATAAACAGATAAGACAATATTCAACAGATGCAATCTTTCCGAATTGATCTGAACATTAAACGTCAATCAAGTTTTCTACAAGATCTAAATCAGATTACAGTTATCTACCTCATCAAGGGATAAGTTGTTCTTGGTTTTCTAACTCTCTCTAAGGTTCAAAGCATCAAACAGACCTATTAAGCCATAATGAGTTTTTAAACCAATTCATATTAATTAAACTCAGACAACCATTAATCAAATAAATAAGATATTTAATCTCCAACAAAACATCATTAACATACTGGTCTAAAATCGACCTCTACAGTTTCGTATTATTTCTCAATCCCAGATACTCTATACGGATCACGGAATATTAATATAAAAAGGAAATCCAAATGAAGATAATCATTTTCAAAAGCATATCGTTAAATTTCTAATGCCCAATGGTTGATTATTCGTTTCTAATATCTCCAGATGGCTTATAACATTAAAATCTTCAACAATATATTTATTCATGAATAAGGTATATTTTAACTCAACAAGAATCTCCAATATATCAATATTTGATCTTTCCAAAATATACACAATTAAATTTCAAGCTTGCATAATAAGCTATCAAAGAAAATCATCGGCATAATCCTTTTATGCCACATTTCTCATCATAAAGACTTAATTTACAATCTTCATAAAATAATATTAAAAACATTATATATATATATATTTTTTTTAAAAAAAATACATATATAAAAAAAAAAACATCTTTTAAAAACTAATCTAAAAACCACAGTTAAAAAAATGGGCGGTGAAGGCGGCCCGTGCCCTAGCCGCAGGCGCACTTTCATGCAGGCGGCGCCACTACGGTGCTCGCAGGTGCCGCGGCGCCCTGCGGCCACCGCGGTCCCTGCGGCCACAGCAGTGAGCCGCGGCCGCTGCGAGCGGGGGAGCAAGAGAAGTGGACGAGCGGGGGAGGGGAGGAGGAGCGGGTGGAGCTCCGCTCCCCGCCCTCCAAACCCCAACCAATGACTTCGTTTTAAATAAACTCTCGCCCAGCTCGATTCCATTGAAAAAAAAGGACAACGCACAATTCGCTTCAAATATATATATATATATATATATATATATATATATATATATATTACACAACGTTGAAAATTCATACGCACAGGTTCGAAAACTAAAAACAAAGAAACGCCCACTACGAAAATTGATAATAAATATCGATTTAACATAAATTCGATTTAACAGGGACTGATTCGGTATCAAGTTTTCTATGATGATTTTCATTTCCTCCAAACACAATGGGATTCAAACCACCCAAAAGGAGACATTGAGGGATAACAAAATCTTAAAATAAAATTTCTAGCCAATTCAAAATGGCCAAACAGGGAACTAAATTTACTAAATAATGCAACCAAAATTGTTTTCTTGAATATCATAAGCAAATGGGCATAGATCCAAACCCATAAGTCCAAATCTAAAACTAAAATTCAATTTTAACAGATTAGATCTTAACCATCAGCATTTGTTTTCTACCAACAGAACATATTTCCATGGCAACAACGAAGAACAGATAAGGTGATTCCTACCTTCATACGCATTCCTGGAATAGCTGAAGGAGAGCCCAATCCTACCAGATCCAGAAGAACTTTCTTCCTCCCCAAAACCCCCAATTTTGTCCAAAATTATTTTCCAACAAAAAATTCTCCAAAAATGTCCCTCCTCCAATTTTCCCCAAATTTTGGGTTATATGGAAGAGTTGACCCAAAATTCCATTTTTGGAATTAAAATTCTTATTTACAAATAATTCTCAAAATTTAATCCTTTTCTAACTATAACAACAAATTAAACTTGCTATTCAAATTCAAAATCGATTTTCTTATTCAATTCAATTTAACCTTTCAAATCAAATAAGCCAACAGAATACAATTAAATCTATTGCGATAAAATACAAAACTTTCTTTTTAACAGCATATCCAAAATGCATTTAATATCAAAGTCAGTCATTTAATCGAACTCACTCCCAATTTAAAATGAGCAATCCAATATCAACGAAAATCGCATAACGAAAACCTGATTAATGTAGTCCATTAATCCTTAATGCACAAACACATAATTAATCAAAATAATTACTAAGGATTAATTAATCTATTTGACCAGTCACACCACGCACGCAAATCGAGAAGGTCAACCAAACAGACGACTCGCAAACCCAAACAAAAAGGGATCACCGACGACGATTGACGATGCTCACTTGAGCACGACTAAGGTCGACTAGGGTCTTACGACCACCTAATCCAACTCTAAGGATTAAAAAGGTACATTCAAACCTGCAAATCCAGGTGAAGACGAATCTCGCACTCATGTGGCGTTGTACTTGAAATCTCCTGCAACCAAGAGTCATACATGCATACATATATAAAATTTAATGAAAGCGTTAGCCCGATATTGATACCATGAAATAGGAACATTGAATAACTTGCATACAACTAGTGTGAAAACCACATCAACAGCTATGCGTTAAATCAACATCTGACTATAACATTATATTAAGATACACTAACCAAGATTAAACCAAGATTAGAGATTGATTAGGGTAGGGGTACTACATTCTCCCCCCCTAGGTTCCGACTTACTCCTGGAAGTCGTAAGGCTAGATGGAGAACATGTCGTACGCATCAGCCCTGAAACTCATTCAACAAAGATCAAATTGCACATAGAAATCTTTGCATAAATAAATGAAATATTTATTGCAAAATCCTTTACAAACGCCATTATCCATTGGCAAGATACATCTAAAACCATACATTCCTTAAAATATTCTAGGAATTATCCACAATCATAGCAGAGAAACAAGAATTCTCTTCCTTTCATTACACCAAATTAAAACATTACAAAGAGGTAAACAACAATTACCATAATCATCTACCAAAATG
Organism: Cryptomeria japonica; assembly: GCF_030272615.1. NCBI lineage: Eukaryota > Viridiplantae > Streptophyta > Pinopsida > Cupressales > Cupressaceae > Cryptomeria > Cryptomeria japonica. Next base: position 467,349,408 of record NC_081410.1, read on the forward strand.
ACAAGAAAACATGCCATCAAGATCAATTTCCTTTACCAATCCATCTTTATCATAAAATTTTACTGAATAGAACTAGCTTCAAATATCAATTTCTACCACCAAATAACTTTCAATAAATAAGAGCAACAAAATAACTCAATTGTTTACACTTGCCAGGCATAAGAAAACCTTTCCAAAGACTATGTCTCATAACATAGTGACAAGTTAACACAATTTACTCCATGATACAAGCAATAACCATCCACATAACTGGAATGCATAACAGAAAAGGCCACATGTGAGCATGTCTAATGCTCGGTCAAAGATAACATGCACGATCAGCATCTCTATGCCTGATCTCAGAACAACAATATGATCAAAATATCCAATATCTCACTCAAGGGCTCGATGGTGCTAGGCACACCATAGCGGTGCTACCTTCCATACAAGACCTTTGTGAATATCCCTTGTTGAGCAAGGTGGTTAGCCTCCAAGAGATAGTCACCACACATAGGTAGGTAGTGGGTACTAGCTGCGTCACAGCCTCACATACCCCCCATCCTCATGGTTCCCTACATCAACTTCCTCGCACACACTCTACCAAATCCGTATCATACGTCCTTGGAGAGGAATTTCACATCTCGACACAAGATCAGCATCCGAAAACAATAAGGATAAACCAGTTTAGCCACCAAAGTACAGATGAATAAAGTTAATAAATCATCAATTCCAACAGTAAGGTAAGAAAATAATCCGGAATTTCAACACCAAATCAAGGTGCAAAAGATCACAAGATCGTGGCTAAACCTTCAAAGTCAAAGTAAAATAAATTGTTGATCCCCACAGAAATATAAAGAATATCACAACTGCACATAACATCACTATGTGACTAACATCTAGCCACCAACGAGGAAGGAAGGAACAACTGACTAGCTATTGCAGTAGCTCATCATGTGGTGCGACATAGTCACACTACCCACATGGCATGGTGGTGTGGACCTCGACATCACCCCGCATCATGTCGTCACGTGGCATGGCAATACCTCGAGTGGAGAAAACACACAATGGACGTATCCCGCATGGTAGTGCACTCCGCGGAGAAAAGCACGTGCAAGTCACATCCCGCATAGCGACGTATCTAGAAGGATACTCGCCGTAAGTCAGAGGTATACATGACTAGGGTCCACCCACATGCCCACCAACACATACTAACTGGCAGCACATGTGAATAAACCTACCTTTCATGAAGACAAGGCAAAGGATCCTCCAAATTACACCATCACTATCCACAAGAATCACCATCCAAAATGCTCAAATAAGGAAGAGAACTAGGCTATCACATATAAACCTATAAATAGATTCATCAAAGGGAAAGTATTGAGTACACCTTGATACAGTTTAGTAGTACAACTATATCATTCCTCGAAGTAGAGAAGCTAAAGTCGCTTCGCGCCGACATTACTCTTACGCCAATCCATACTATTCAAGGAACGGTTACTTCAAATACTACCCCTTAACATACTGAGTTACCCACAACCCGAGGTTTGGTACTCAGTAGGGAAACAAATAAGCAACATCACAAAAACAGTATGGTTTCCCATACAAATAAGCAACATATCCTCCATGGCTGATTACTTCACCAATCCATGGGCACATATAATAAGCACTGGTTTCTTACAACACACACAAATACACCAGCACTGGTTTAGTCACATTTACGAGGAGTACTTTTCAGTACGCTAACATCTACTCAAGGAAGATTTCAATTATGCTTTCTATAAAAATAACTGAATCAAGTTTACTCTAGCTTCAAGTACTAAAATTATTAACAATTCACAATTGCATAAGGAAATAACATCATTCCTATATCTTTCTCGAATCTCACTAAGCATCTGTAACTAAATTACTAGCTAAGCAAATTCACTTCTAAAGCTTAAGACTTTCATCTATCACTATGAAGCCCAAAATGCAATAGTACAATTTCACATGTTTTATAAGCATTTTATTTAAATCAATGCATTCCTTAATACCATTTCTAAAAATCTTATGATTAGGCAAGGAGAAGGGAAAGAGAGTTTGATAATCAAACTGTTTCCTACAAAGACACAAGATCAACAAGATCACACTATAATATAAAATTTCTCACTATAAGCCTATCATTTAATTACACGGTTTTCATTTCGCTACCATTTTAGAAGGATGACAATCAGCCTAACAAAACATTTCCAATAATTATGGTTGCAACAGGAGGTTCTAGTTTTCCAACCAAAACAGAGATCAAGACATGCAATCTTTTCGATAATACAAGACCTCTTATGAACACTCACTTATAATAATACAATATAGACACATGTCATAATTTGCAACCTATTAGAAATCACATTACGATCAAAGATAAGCAAGGAGCTATTACCCAAATAAAACATATTAATGCATGCACATCAAACAAGCTTTTCATTCGCACTTCTAAACACATTAAGGTAATTACATATACCCAAAAGCAAGTTCAATGGAGCATTTGCTAAAATAAATCTTCAATCAAACTGGTTTAATGAAACACATAAAACAATCTTTCGGAAAACACATTAATACTCTCTCGAAGCTACAATAACATGCTCTTTTAATACTTTTTCTACAAATCAAGCAGTTTCACATAATTCAACTATTCGCATATCAATGCACCTTACTAAGATAGAATTTAATCATGCTACTCCTACAAAATACACATGGAGAATTCTTTAAACGTACACATACAATTTTCTCCTATTCACCCAAAATAAATTTTTAAACCGATAGCCCTTTAATAATCTAAAAACATAAACGTCATAAGGCTCACACAAGGGTTCAAGAAGTCACACCCTTTTCTCTCTCAAACAAGAAACTCAAATCAAAGATAATTAAACATATCCTAATCATTTTAATTTCCAGAAAGAAGAGAGGAATGGTGATAATCATTTAATTTTCTACAAAATAAACATTCAATGATTGCCATACTAGTCCTTCAAGTGGACAACATTAAGCTAGATCATAATCTTTAAACAAACACAATTCGCACTTTCAGATTCAAGACAAGCACGGACTAACCCAAATGGATTAGTCTAAAGAGTACAACACTCAAAAAGGGAAGGTACATACGACTCTCTTTCAGAATAAGAGTAATTGTAGACCAAGACATCAATAAGCACACAATGCACATATAAACACTCAAATGCCAACATCAAGAAGGTGAAAACAAGGTGTGAACACACACATGTTACACACAAGCTAAGGTCTGCTCAATCACTCACATGCAAAAGGAGGACAAGCATACACATAAGGTCGATACACCTCACACCAATAGAGGGCACACGCGACACCAGAGATCCCAATGTTTGCAACATGGGCTCTGATACCAAATGTAATGCCCCGCCAGGAAACCCCGAAGGGATTAAGCCAAAACACAAGAATAAGGTGCAATAATTTTTTTATTTTTATTTTTTTAGTTACACCACATTAAGATACAATGAGATATCAAAGATTCAGATTACATAGCGGAAGACATCAACTAACACCTAAAGAGTTTCCCAACGAGATTACTTAAATTTCACAATTCACTTAACTCACTCAATTAATCCAATAAGTTGATTATCTTAATAACGAGATAATTCATATTCAGGATAATTTCTTTCAAAAGATGGAAGTGTAAATCACAAGCAATGACACATCCATTAAGATCTATTCATAATCTACATTCAAGCTTTTCATTTAAAATAACAAGCCATACATCTAACATCCTAACACACTAGAATTCCATCATAAACATAAGAGGTCTATTCAAGCATACTTAATCTTCTAACCACAACGGAATAGATTCCATTACTCTAAGATACATTCATTCATACTCCAACTTATTGCATTTCAAAAGACGATTGCATACTAGCATCTACGCTAAAATCTCATCTAAACTACTTATGCATTCGATCAACATGGCATTCAAGAAAGGACTGAATAAAAGCATTTAAAGTTAATTCCATTTATCCACTTATCCATTCTAACATAAGCTAATCATACATGATAAAGCTGAATAAAGGAAACATAAGAAAATACATCACATAACACCATAATGATCTCGGAGTTCACCCCTAAAGGGCTACATCTCCGGGTCTGCTCAACTGCAAGACCCCTCTGATAATTAATAGAGTTAAGAATACAAGAGGTTACACCATTTACAATCCAGCCATCAAGGTGAAATATAAACAATATACAAACGACCGCATCGGTCCATAAATACATAAACGATCCTTGAAAAGGAAAGGATCCAGCTGAACATAATCAAAGCTAATACAAAGGTCCAGAAGAGCATCCACAAAACTGAGCCATCACCACGCAAGGTCTAACATGAAACTGACACTCACAAGGGCAGAGACAAAAATGATGACCCACAAATGTACTCCTAATAGGACAAAACGACAACACACTAGCGAACGTAGGGACAAGTGTCATCACACAACCTGGTATGGATACCATGGCAAGTCTTCATAGGTCCCGGCCCCATACACTGGGTTACCCTGGCAACCTTATCCGAGCTTCCGGCCCATCCAAGCCTCATGTGGACCCACACATCCTCTCGTGAAGACAAGGATGGTGGTTTGCCATTTCAAGCCTTCCCACAACATGTCGAGTCTATGATAGCACTCATCCCATGTGTGAGGCACATTTATCTGACTTAGAGATTACTTTCTAGTCTACTTAAAGGTTATCACTTATTAGACTCACTTTCGATGGGTTACCCAGCAGCCACTTTGGGCACGGCCCCCAATCGAAAGCCACTTTCCCATATGACACTAGACTAAACTCAAACAAACTCAAAACCAGGGAAACACATGGTCAGACGAATGGAGTTCAAGAAGAGAGAAACAAACATCTGGTCAAACACGACTCACAAAAAGAGGATATAACCAACTACGACAACACTACAATACAATAGTCAACTCAAAAAAGAGGACTGAAACAGGTACCCCAAATCATTCCACACGACAGGGTCCTATCATACAAGCACGACTTGCCATTACATAATTAAAAGCGAATACAACAATAAAACTTGCAAGGGAAATAAACAGATAAGACAATATTCAACATATGCAATCTTTTCGAATTGATCTAAACATTAAACATCAATCAAGTTTTCTACAAGATCTAAATCAGATTACAGTTATCTACCTCATCAAGGGATAAGTTGTTCTTGGTTTTCTAACTCTCTCTAAGGTTCAAAGCATCAAACAGACCTATTAAGCCATAATGAGTTTTTAAACCAATTCATATTAATTAAACTCAGACAACCATTAATCAAATAAATAAGATATTTAATCTCCAACAAAACATCATTAACATACTGGTCTAAAACCGACCTCTATAGTTTCGTATTATTTCTCAATCCCAGATACTCTATACAGATCACGGAATATTAATATAAAAAGGAAATCCAAATGAAGATAATCATTTTCAAAAGCATATCGTTAAATTTCTAATGCCCAATGGTTGATTATTCGTTTCTAATATCTCCAGATGGCTTATAACATTAAAATCTTCAACAATATATTTATTCATGAATAAGGTATATTTTAACTCAACAAGAATCTCCAATATATCAATATTTGATCTTTCCAAAATATACACAATTAAATTTCAAGCTTGCATAATAAGCTATCAAAGAAAATCATCGGCATAATCCTTTTATGCCACATTTCTCATCATAAAGACTTAATTTACAATCTTCATAAAATAATATTAAAAACATTATATATATATATATATATATATATATTTTTTTTAAATACATATATAAAAAAAAAACATCTTTTAAAAACTAATCTAAAAACCACAGTTAAAAAAAAGGGCGGCGAAGGCAGCCCGTGCCCTAGCCATAGGCGCACTTTCACGCGGGTGGCGCCACTACGGTGCCCGCAGGTCCCGCGGCGCCCTGCGGCCATCGCGGTCCCTGCGGCCACCACAGTGAGCCACGGCCGCTGCGAGCGGGGGAGCAAGAGAAGGGGATGAGCGGGGGAGGGGAGGAGGAGCGGGTGGAGCTCCGCTCCCCGCCCTCCAAACCCCAACCAATGACTTCGTTTTAAATAAACTCTCGCCCAGCTCGATTCCATTGAAAAAAAAGGACAATGCATAGTTCGCTTCAAAAATATATATATATATATTACACAGCGTTGAAAATTCATACGCACAGGTTCGAAAACTAAAAACAAAGAAACGCCCACTACCAAAATTGATAATAAATATCGATTTAACATAAATTCGATTTAACAGGGACTGATTCGGTATCAAGTTTTCTATGATGATTTTCATTTCCTCCAAACACAATGGGATTCAAACCACCCAAAAGGAGACATTGAGGGATAACAAAATCTTAAAATAAAATTTCCAGCCAATTCAAAATGGCCAAACAGGGAACTAAATTTACCACAATAATGCAACCAAAATTGTTTTCTTGAAGATCATAAGCAAATGGGCATAGATCCAAACCCATAAGTCCAAATCTAAAACTAAAATTCAATTTTAACAGATTAGATCTTAACCATCAGCATTTGTTTTCTACCAACAGAACATATTTCCATGGCAACAACGAAGAATAGATAAGGTGATTCCTACCTTCATACGCATTCCTGGAATAGCTGAAGGAGAGCCCAATCCTACCAGATCCAGAAGAACTTTCTTCCTCCCCAAAACCCCCAATTTTGTCCAAAATTATTTTCCAACCAAAAATTCTCCAAAAATGTCCCTCCTCCAATTTTCCCCAAATTTTGGGTTATATGGAAGAGTTGACCCAAAATTCCATTTTTGGAATTAAAATTCTTATTTACAAATAATTCTCAAAATTTAATCCTTTTCTAACTATAACAACAAATTAAACTTGCTATTCAAATTCAAAATCGATTTTCTTATTCAATTCAATTTAACCTTTCAAATCAAATAAGCCAACAGAATACAATTAAATCTATTGCAATAAAATAGAAAACTTTCTTTTTAACAGCATATCCAAAATGCATTTAATATCAAAGTCAGTCATTTAATCGAACTCACTCCCAATTTAAAACGAGCAATCCAATATCAACGAAAATCGCATAACGAAAACCCGATTAATGTAGTCCATTAATCCTTAATGCACAAACACATAATTAATCAAAATAATTACTAAGGATTAATTAATCCATTTGACCAGTCACACCATGCATGCAAACCGAGAAGGTCAACCAAACAGACGACTCGCAAACCCAAACAAAAAGGGATCACCGACGACGACTGACGATGCTCACTTGAGCATGACTAAGGTCGACTAGGGTCTTACGACCACCTAATCCAACTCTAAGGATTAAAAAGGTACATTCAAACCTGCAAATCCAGGTGAAGACGAATCTCACACTTATGCGGCGTTGTACCTGAAATCTCCTGCAACCAAGAGTCATACATGCATACATATATAAAATTTAATGAAAGCATTAGCTCGATATTGATACCATGAAATAGGAACACTGAATAACTTGCATACAACTAGTGTGAAAACCACATCAACAGCTATGCGTTAAATCAACATCTGACTATAACATTATATTAAGATACACTAACCAAGATTAAACCAAGATTAGAGATTGATTAGGGTAGGGGTACTACAGAAGGAAGTTCATGGATGGACTGAGACATGAGAATGCGTGTTTTGCCTTAATTCTTAAGAAGACTGAGAGATCAAAACTAGAAGGAGAACACCCAACAGAGATAAGAGATTTGCTAACGGAGTATGAGGACATCATTTTAGATAATGTGCCTAATGGATTGCCACCTATTAGAAGTATTAGTCATTGCATGGACTTGGTTCCTAGAGCTAGTTTGCCTAGAAAAGCTGCACATTGGTTGACACCAGGTAGGGAATGAAGAACTAAATAGAAAAGTGCAGGAGCTATTGCAGAAAGGTTTGATCAGAGAAAGTCTGAGCCCTTGTGCACTACTAGCAGTATTAGCACCTAAGAAGAATGGAGAATGGAGGATGTGTACCGATTCAAGAGAAATAAGCAAGATTATAGTGAAATATTGGTTTCCTTTGCCTGGGATGGATGACATAATGGACTATTTGAGTGGAGAAAAATACTTTATAAAGATAAATTTGAAGAGTGGATATCATCATATGAGGATCAGAGAAGGTGATGAGTGGAAGATGGTATTTAAAACAAATGAAGGATTATATGAATGGTTGGTGATGCCCTTTAGATTGACTAATGCACCAAGTACTTTCATGAGGCTGATGAATGAGGTATTCAAGAAATTACAGGGTAAGTTTATTATTGTGTATTTGGATGACATTGTGATTTTAGTAAGACCAAAAAAGAGCATTTGTTGTAGTTAAGACAAGTTTTGTAGAGATTGAGAGAAGAAAAGTTGTTGATCAATATCAAGAAGTGAACTTTCATTAAGGATGAGTTAGTCTATTTTGGCTTTGTGATATCTGAGGATGGTTTGAAGATGGACTCTGAGAAAGTGAAAGCCATTGTTGAGTGGCCTACACTAGAAAGCATTAGAGAGGTAAGATCATTTCATGGACCAGCTAGTTTTTATCGAAAGTTTATCAAAAATTTCAGTTCAATTTGTAACCCTATAACTGAGACCATGAGAGGAGATCAGAAGGAATTCAAGTGGACAACTAGAGCAAACAAATTTTTTGAATTGTTCAAATAGAAAGTGACTGAGTAGTTTGGGTTGGCTTTATTGGATTTCAATAAGGTATTTCAAGTGGATTGTGATGCAAGTGGAACAACAATAGAAGCAGTTTTGAGTCAAGAAGGGAGAGAAATATCACATTTCAGTGAGAAATTGAATGATGCCCAGAAGAGATATTCAGTGTATGATTAGGAATTTTATGCCATAGTTCAAACCTTGAAGAAATGGAGACATTACATATTGCCTAAGTAGATTTTGTTGTATACAGATCATCATGCTTTGAAATATTTGAATAGTCAGAGTAAGTTGAATCAGAGACATATGAGATGGGTAGAGTTCTTGTTGAGTTACACCTTTGTGTTGAAGCATAGAAGTGGGAAGTCTAACAAAGTTGTTGATGCATTGAGTAGAAGGAATTTGATGATAGAGAGGAGAGCAATAGTATTAGGTTTTGAAGATTTAAAGACCTTGTATGATGAAGACCCAGATTTTGCAGAACCCTGGAAAACATGTAGAGAATCGGTTATGGTTGATAGGAGAAAATGGTTGGATTATTTTATTCAGGATGGGATGTTATTCAAGGGAGTTCAGTTATGCATACCTAAGAGTTCCATGAGAGAGAACTTGATAAAAGAGAAGCATAATGGAGGTTTAGCTAGACATCTTGGCATTGATAAAATAGTTGCATTAGTGAGTGAGCAATACTTTTGGCCCTAGATTCATAAAGATGTTAAGAGATATGTGTAGAGTTGTAGAGTTTTTCAATTTTCAAAAGGTTGTAGTCAAAATGTGGGATTGTATAAACCTTTGACAGTACCGGTAAGACCTTGGGAGGATATAAGCATGGATTTTGTACTTGGATTACCTAAGAAATTGAGAGTGAATGATTCTATATTTGTGGTAGTGGATAAATTTTCAAAGATGGCTCATTTCATACCTTGTAAAAAGACATCAGATGCATTGAATGTAGCAGACCTATTTTTCAAGGAAGTGGTAAGATTGCATGGATTAACTAAGACCATAGTTTTAGACAGGGACAACAAGTTTTCTGGTTAATTTTGGAGAACACTTGGGAAGAAGATGAAGATAGATTTGAAGTTCAGTTCTACTTTTCATCCATGAACTAATGGATATACAAAAGTAGTTAATCGAATTTTGGATAACCTATTGAGATGTTTAGTGGGAGATAAAACTGGAAGTTGGTATTTTATCCTTGCATAAGAAGAGTTTGCCTATAACAATTCTGTGAATAGAAGTACTAGAAAAAAACCTTTTGAGATTGTTACCATAGTGAATCCTAGAGGAATAGCAGAATTGAGAGACATTAGCAATGAAGACCGAAAGAGTTCAGAAGCAAAAGAATTTGCAGATCACATGGCAGCATTGCATACTCAGGTTAGACAACATTTGAAAGACATGAATAACAAATATAAGGAGAAGGCATATAAGAAGAGGATACATAAGGAATTTGAAGTTGGTGATGAAGTGATGGTATATTTAAGAAAAGAGAGATTCTCAGTTGGAACTTATAATAAGTTGCAGATGAAGAAGTTTGGACCCTGTAAGATCTTGAGGAAGTTCAGTTCTAGAAAAGCATATGAAATAGAGCTACCAGATAGTCTAAGTATTTCACCTATATTCAATATTGGAGAACTTTATGAGTACCATGAACCAGAAATCGGTGAGGAAAGTGTTGCAGGATTTTAGAGACAATTGCCTCGAAAGGAACCTGTCAGGCCCCACCCATTCAATCTAACATTTCAGTGGTTTTTATGTTGAGACTATTATGGATGCTTTATTTTCATGCATTATGGATTTAGAACTTATATGATTCCATGATTTGGATAACATTGCTATATGTTGATGCTTTATTTATATGTTTTATGATATAGAACTCTACATGATTTTTGAATAGGAAGAATTTGCGATGATATATGTCATTATTTGATTTGCAGGACTTTACTGTGATGATAGAAATAGGATGTATGTTTTATGTGTGGATCAAAATTATGAGAATTAGGATAACTGCTTATGTGAAATTACTTGGATATAAGATGTATTAAATTGCTCAAATGTAAATTGTATGCAAGTGTTTGATGTGTACTATTATTCTTGTGTTTTATATCATATGAGGTTATTGGAAGTTACTAATGTGTAATTGAGATGCGTAGGAAAATATCCATGTGACCATGGAAATATTATGGAGAACCAAACCTAGACCTATGTATGTTCATAAAACCAGGGTTTGTCTATTTGGAGAGACAACACCCCGTTTGTGTCATATTTTATTTGTAATAGTAAATGATGCATGTGTTAAATGTTATTTAATTGATTTATTTAAATCCAACAAGAGACACGATTTCATGTATAATTTTGTAAAAGTATTTTCTTTGTGTCACTTGACACGTGTGGATTTATGTTTGAGTTTATAAATTTGTCTCTTGGAGGGAATTCTTTAACTATAGCTTTTTCAGTTAATATAACGTGATTCCATAAATGCCTTGGGTAAAGAATCTTCGAGATGGTCAGCATAGGTTTGACCCGAAAATAAACTTCAGAGGGGTTTAAAAAGGGTTAAATGGACACCTAGGGGTATTTTAATAGGGTTTCCTAAAGCCCATAAGGTATACCTAAGGGTTAGGGTAATTTTAGGCAAGTTTCTACTCCCATGTGACCTTTTAGACACCCAAAAAAGTGACTTTTCTAAGTTGTGCAAAAATTGAAATTAGAAGACTTGAACTAAGTTGTGAACCTTCATTTTCGAATGAGAGTTCCCTTTCCCATTTTAACTTACCTTCCTCTTCAGTTTTTAGAAACTTGTGAGAACTCTCACAAAGGGCTTCTTAAGCAAGAATTAGAAAATTAGTGGGTAATCACCCACTCTCCATTTTTGGAGACAAAAGAATTTTGAAAAGAAAAAGATAGATTTGGGATTTAGAATTTGGCTAAGGGTGGAAAGAAAAGACTTGTGGAATTGGGCTGCTCATCCTCAACAAAACTAGCATACCATTGGGCAGTTTAAGGTTGGTTTTACTTTTTTTGTAATGTTTTCTTATTGCATGTTGTTTTGAAAGAAATGCTTGTGTAAAAGATTAGTTTTTCTTGTATGTATTTCTTGGAAATTTATTGAGTGTTTTGTGCTTATGCAATGTATGTGTTTTGGGAAGTAATCAAGACCTCCTACTCTTGGGAGAGAGGATGGTCTTGTGGGTGGTAGAAGTGACAACCCTCGAGTGAGAGGCTCTCGTTATGAGAGTGATCACAAGGGATTTTATGTGACCCTTGCTGCATGGCTTGTTTCTGCATTGGGGGTCATAAGGAGGGAAATAAGGCATGAATGCCTTGGGGGGCATAAGGAATATGGGGTTGTTATACTTGATGTATTTGGTTTTCCATGAGGTGGCTATATGTTTTTCCATACTTGCAGTCTCCTCAGGGTACTTGGTCCACTATCACCCTTGAAAAGACATCACAAATGTGTGGTGCAGTGTAGCCTAGGTTGGGATTGTGTTTGAGTTTGTGTATTTTCTGTCTTTTGTGTTTGCATGTGTGTTACCTGTCTAGGGCTTGGTTCTCCGAGCTTGGGGGTGGCTACCAGTTAGCCTAGGCTGAGAGGTGAGCTCTCAATGGTCATAGCTTTGATTTAATTGCAGGTTGTTAGAAGAAAATAGCAAGACAAGTAGATGTGGCTAGATTTAGTTGTTGTAGAAAAATGTTGTAAATGTAATTAATGTTCTTTGAAAGTTCTTACTTAATTGAAAGGAGAGACCTATTTGTAAAGTGACTATAAAGACTTGGTAATATGTTTAAAGTTATGTAATATTAATTCATGCAATACTACAGAAAAGAAAGAAGTAACTTTGGTTTAGTTTTCTAAATTTCTGAAAGATAATATTGTTGTGTTTTAGGATATCTTGATAAGAAAGAGATTTATTTATTCCTTTTATGCATTTAAACACAAATATTAGGAAAGAAATGAATTTGATTTGCATGCATGTAGGAGGCTGAAAATAAAAGCATTTAGATCAATCTAGGAAAATGTAAAAGTCATTTTATTTAATTCTGTGATTGTATTTTTTTTTAATTTGCAGAAAATAAGAGCCAAGATTTTTATAGCCATCTCTAAGGTTTCTAGATTAATAAAACATAGCTATATTTAGTTTGTGTAAATAATTGTCATTTAAATATTTGCTGTAGAATTATCCAAGTCTGTCAATTTATTTATTGCAGAAAATGAATTCATAATCTAGTATAGATTTATTTAAATAAAATCTAGATTTAATTAGCTGCTGGTAAATTTATTAAATTTAGTTATTTATATAGTTGAAGTTGGAATTTATTAAATACTGACATTATTTATATGCAGAGAATAACATCTACAGTAAACAGTTTAAATGAAATAATAAAATTACTTTACTTTTGCTATAAGTGAATCAGAATTTAATTAATCCATCTATTTTATCTTTGCATCTAGGAAATTTATGAGAAGAAATAAATCAAAAGAAAACAATATAATACTTCAATATTCTATTCGAATACATACTTGGAATCAAAATACTATGGTTTATTCATTACATAATTTTTGTTATATAACACACACACACACACACACACACACACACACACACACACACACACACACACACACATATATATAATTATATACATGCAAATTGCCTATATATATATAAATACCCATGAAAATAAATATATATCTACTTATATACATATAAAAATGCATATATATATATATAAAATTATATTTTATCTTTTTTAAAAAAAAGAAGGAAAAATAAAATATATAAAAAAAAAATTGTTTTTTTGGGGGGGGGGGCGCGAACACTGTGCAATGCACAGTGGACAGCGGTGGAGCTGCACACTATGCACTGCATAGTGGTCGGCGGTGCCGCACACTGTGCACTGCACAGTGGGCGGCCATGGCCGCGCTGCTCCCCAAAACCCCGCCTCCCATTACCTCCGCCTCTGCGGAAGAAAAACGCCACTGCACCTCTCAAAAAAAAAAAACATTCGGTCCTACATAAAACCTCAAACAAAAAAAGAAAAATATAAAATCCTAGCCCAGGTAGGGTTAGAGTAACAATAAGAAAATGGTAAAATTATAAAATAGGGGTATTTTATAATGCAAAATCCCTAGCTAGGGTTTGCATGGCTTTGTTTTTATAAAGTTTGGGAAATTGTTATAGTAATTAAATATATATATTTATATATGTATTTATATATAAATATAAATATTCATATACACATATATGAAAATATAAATAGAAAGTTGTGGAAATTAAAGAATAAAGCATATCTTTAGATTTTAATATTTTAGTGTTGTAGATTCTTAAGAGTATATAAAATCAAGTGGGAAAACATTGATTTTTAATCAACCTAAGGGTATTTCTTTAAAAAAAAAAAAAAAGGTAAAGATTTAATTAACATACTTGGATATAGGTTTTGGAATTAAATCTTATGGGACTTTTTTCGTCATGGGCTTAATTGTACCTTAGTTAATTAATTTGAGCACATTTTAAGTATGGATTAAAATGGATTAATTTAAGCACATTTTAATTATGGATTAAAATGGATGCTAGGAGAATAATTTCAATTAGCTTTCTAAAATCAATTAATGGCTATCCGAGATTAATTTTGCCTGTGCCAATTAATTATCTGAATTAGTTGATTTATTAAATTCGAGTAGACAATAAAACTATTCACTTAGAATTCCGCATTTAATTTTATTTAATTTTGAATATTTGAGCTAGTAGATAAAGTTAATCTAAACATAGTTAAGACAAAACATGTTGTAGCATTTTATATTTGTCGATTTAATGTTTTTAAAAGTTATGTTTAAAAATAAAAAAATTATCCCGATCTTGCCCTAAATTTTGGGCATGACATTTTGGTATCAGAGCAAGGTTTCCACACTAGGAACCTTTCTCCATTATGTTTTGCTTTAGATTATTTAATTAATTTTATTATATTGATTTTCTAGAATATTTAAATTTAATTAATTAAATATTTTTTTCTAAAAGAAATTAGTTATTTAATTTATTTTATTTTATTTTTTTCTTAGAATGCCTCCGACTACGCGACAAGCTTGCAGAAGGGGCCCTAGGCGTGTGCGCATAGCACGCGAAGAGGTAGCTAGGGAGGAATTAGTTTCGGAAGAGAACCCAAAAGCTCCTCCCGAACAACCAAATGATCCTAACCGAAACCTCTTAGAAGCAATCTAGAACCTAATTGGCATAGTTCAGGAAAGGATTCCAGCAGAGAACCCTCATGTTAGAAATCAGGACTCTGGGAGTCATAGATCAGTTGATAGGGAACGAAGCAGGAGTCCAGCTCCTATTCTTGTAGAGAGTCAGGGTGGAAATGAGCCAGAGTCTGTGCACCTACCAGGACCACCTCCAGTGGTGGAGCCAGTTTATTTTGAGAGAGCTCGTCGGGATCCAAGGGATCTTATCAAGGAGGTTATGCACCTCCAGCCACCATCTTTTGGGGGTTCTACTGACGGGGTAGAAGCTAAGGCATGGCTTTTGAGCCTTGAGAGGTGCTTTGCATTGCACTCTTACGAGAGCAATCTAAAAGCACGTGTCGCAATCCATCTGTTGAGAGGAACGACCTCCACATGGTGGAGACAAGAGGAGTACAAGTGCGGATTAGTCCCTGGTACTCTCACTTGGGAGATATTTACAGAGAGGTTTAGGGAGAGGTACCTATCAGAACATTTCAGACAATGTCACATAGACGAGTTTCATGACCTCCAACAAAAGGGCTTATCAGTGACCCAATACGAGAGCAAATTCTTTGAGCTCATGCCTTACGTGGATTATCTAAAGGATGAGAAACTTCTCGTCAACCGCTTTATCAGAGGGTTGAATGCTGGTATAGCCGGGCCAGTGAGGATGTCTGCTCTAGAGAGCCTTCGGGTTGCCATGGAGAAGGCACTGATAGAAGAGGAGATTTAGGTTAGACCACAGGACACTAGGAATCAGTTTTAGAACTGAAACCCTACACCCCAAACTTATGGATTCCAGAAACCACATTGGAAGGGAAATAACCGAAACTCATAGGGGTTCTCCAAACCCCCTCCTCCGCAACAGACACAACAAAACTAGAGGCAAAAGCCTCCATAGTATCAGTAGGGCACAAAGCCCAAGCAGTGGCAGTCTTAGGGCTAGAGGCAAGATCAGAGAGCGCAGGTGCCTTACACACCTTCAGTGAGGACTCAACAGTCTTCCAGGGGTGGGTATAGCGGATCTAGCAGTATAGGAGGACAGGGTTTCTCTAGGCCTCTGGGCGCCCAGTTTCAGGCACGGGGTGCTTGCTTTACATGTGGAGCCATGGGGCATATGGCGAGGGATTGCCCTTTGGGTCAGATGGCAGGGAATCAGTGGATGGCCTCTTCAGAGCCAGTAGTGGGTGATATGGGCAGGTCCCATAGAGTATTCGCAGCGGCTGAGCACCAGGCCATAGTCATCAAGGCTACAGGTATGATCAAAGGTAACAATGTATCTATTTTGTTTGATTCAGGAGCTACTGACTCCTTTATATCTCCATTGGTTGTGGAGAATTGCAGGCTAGTGGCAACTAGACAGGGTGTCAGTTGGGAAGTGGAATTAGCTTCAGGGGCTAGAGTGTTAGTGGAATCAGAGGTTAGGGCATGTCAGCTGCAGATTGGCAAGACCACCACTTTAGTAGACCTTAGAGTGACACCACTTGGATCTTATGTTATCGTACTTGGCATGGATTAGCTTTATGCCCACAGAGCCAAGATGGATTGCCACCTAAAAAAGATCGAGTGTGAGGATGATCATGGTTCGCCCATAGTTATCACCAGGATTCAGAGACCCATGTCTCTTCATATGATCTCCGCAATGCAGCTTAAGCGGAGCATGCGAAAGGGATGTCAGCTTTTTTCTATCACTATCAGTGACAGAGGAGAAGAGGAAGAAAATGAAACATCGCTTGATGACCATCCTATCCATAAGGGATATTCAAATGTGTTTCCTTCAGAGCTACCTGGAATGCCACCTCGTAGAGAGATTGACTTTCATGTAGACCTTGTACCCGGAGTCGAGCTAGTTTCTAGAGCACCTTATAGGATGACCACAAATGAGCTTAATGAGCTCAAAATACAACTTAAGGAACTCCTTGAGAAGGGTCATATTCTTCCTAGCATATCCCCTTGGGGTGCACCAGTCATCTTCGTTAAGAAGAAGGACAGATCTCTCCGATTATGTATGGATTATCAGTAGTTAAATAAAATAACCATCAAGAGCTAATATCCTTTGCCCAGAATTGATGATTTATTCAACCAACTTCAGGGTGCCAAAGTCTTTTCCAAAATTGATCTGAAGTCAGGATACCATCAGCTGAGAATAGTGGAAAGTGATATCCACAAGATTGCATTTCACACTAGATATGGCCACTATGAGTTCATCGTGGTTCCATTCTGTCTAACGAATGCTCTAGCTATTTTTATGAGCCTCATGAATGGGGTATTCCACATGTTTCTGGACTGCTTTGTAATTGTGTTCCTTGATGATATACTGATATATTCTCAGAATGAGAAGGAGCATGAGGAGCACCTGAAATAGGTATTGCAGTGTTTGCGGGATAATCAGTTGTTTGGCAGTTTGTCAAAGTGTGCTTTCTTTTGATTAGAGGTCAAGTATCTTGGGCACGTTATTTCCGGTGATGGGATCTCATTTGACCCATCAAAGATCAGGGCTATTATGGATTGGCCAACGCCAACTAGTGTGACAAAGGTTAGGAGCTTCATGGGCTTAGTAGGTTATTACCGACATTTTGTTGAGGGATTCTCCAGAGTCGCACATCCTATCACTTCTCTTCAGCGTAAAGGGAAGAAATTTGAGTGGACAGAGAAGTGCAAGAAGGCCTTTTAGGAACTCAAAAGGGCACTCACTAGCACACCTATCCTTGTTGTACCAGATCCCTCAACTGACTTCATGGTTTGTACAGATGCTTCACTAGAGGGTTTAGGGGTAGTTCTTATGTAGGATGGTAGGGCTATAACTTTCGAGTCTAGGAAACTTAAGACTCATGAACTTAATTATCCTACTCATGACCTTGAGCTTGCAGCAGTAGTACATGCACTTGTGAGGTGGAGACACTTTCTTTTAGGTCATCATTTTGAGCTGCATTCAGATCATCAGAGTCTTCAGTACATTTTCACTCAGCCGAACCTTAATGCACGTCAGAGGAGATGGATGGAGTTCTTATGCAAATATGATTTTGACGTTCACTACATCAAAGGAAAGGAAAGCATAGTTGTAGATGCCTTGAGTAGTAGACGCCGCGAGGTTTACACCATATCTATGGGCATGGATTTGAGAGACCATATACTACAACATTTGCTTGAGGATGGATGGTATGCAGAGGTTTTTTAGGTGATATGATCTCAGGTTACTCTAGAGGGGAAATATGTGGATTATTCTTTGGAGTCCGATGGAATATTATGCCGTAGAGGGCGAATCTATGTACCTTCCTCCAGGGGAGTGCAGGAGTTCATTATCATGGAGGCTCATAGAGCTCCTTATGCAGCGCATCCTGGAGTGAAAAAGATGCATGCTGACTTGAGGTAGTTATATCATTGGCCAGGAATGCGGCAACTCATTGCTGAGATAGTAGCCCGATGCCTCGAGTGTTAGAGAGTAAAGGCGGAGCACTGCCATCTAGGTGGGTTGCTCTAGTCTCATGCTATACCAGAGTGGAAGTGGGATACTATATCCATGGATTTCATCATTGGTCTTCCTATGTCTTCTCGTTGCCATGATGCTATCTTGGTGATAGTTGACAAGTTGACCAAAGTAGCCCACTTTTCACTAGTTCAGACTACCTTCACAACACCAGCAGTAGCACAGGTGTTCTTGCGAGACATTATCAGACTTCATGGTGTTCCATGCAAGATTATTTCTGACAGAGATTCCCTCTTCACTTCTTCATTTTGGAAGGCATTACAGGAAGCTATGGGCACTAAGCTCAATTTCAGTACAACCTATCACCCAAAAATGGATGGTCAGACAGAGAGGGTTAATCAGGTGTTAGAGGATGTGCTTTGCATGTAAGTCATGGATCATCAGACCAGATGGGAAGAGTACCTTCCATTAATGGAGTTTTCCTATAACAATGGGCATCACACTTCTTTGGTGCTGCCACCCTATCAGGCATTATACGGTAGGCCTTACAGGACACTATTGAGTTGGGACCACATAGAGGACAGAGTTGCTATTGGTCCTGAGATAGTTCAGGATATGGAATAGTAGGTGGATTTGATTAGGCAACATCTTAGAGAGGCTTAGGATAGATAGAAGAAATATGCTGATGCGAAGAGGATAGATCATAGCTACTTGGTTGGAGACAAAGTCTTCTTGAGAGTGCGATCGCATAAGAGTCCAATCCATTACGGAAAGGGTTCTAAGCTAGTACCTCGCTTTGTAGGACCCTTTGAGATCCTTGAGAGGATAGGCCTAGTTGCCTACCATTTAGCATTGCCACCTAGCCTGTCACGCATCCACGATGTGTTTCATGTGTTAGTTTTGAGGAAATATATCCATGATGAGTCTCATATTTTAGATTGGGATACCTTGCAGGTGGAGTCGGATGAGAAACTAGCTTTGGAGCCCATTCGCATTTTGGCACACCAGATGCTGACCCTTTGAGGTCGAGAGATGGACCAGGTTAGGGTCCATTGGGATTGCTATGATGAGGTTACAGCTTCATGGGAGGATGCAACATGTATGAGATCAGAGTACCACCACCTTTTTGATGAACTCTAGGAGGAAGTTCATGCCTAGAGGGGGAGGGTGTGACGCCCCACCCTGACTCAGTCTAACATTTCAGTGGTTTTTATGTTGAGACTATTATGGATGCTTTATTTTCATGCATTATGGATTTAGAACTTATATGATTCCATGATTTGGATAACATTGCTATATGTTGATGCTTTATTTATATATGCTTTATCATATAGAACTCTACATGATTTTTGAATAGGAAGAATTTGCGATGATATATGTCATTATTTGATTTGCAGGACTTTATTGTGATGATAGAAATAGGATGTATGTTTTATGTGTGGATCAAAATTATGAGAATTAGGATAACTGCTTATGTGAAATTACTTGGATATAAGATGTATTAAATTGCTCAAATGTAAATTGTATGCAAGTGTTTGATGTGTACTATTATTCTTGTATTTTATATCATATGAGGTTATTGGAAGTTACTAATGTGTAATTGAGATGCGTAGGAAAATATCCATGTGACCATGGAAATATTACGGAGAACCAGACCTAGACCTATGTATGTTCGTAAAACCAGGGTTTGTCTATTTGGAGAGACAACACCCCGTTTGTGTGGTATTTTATTCGTAATAGTAAATGATGCATGTGTGTTAAATGTTATTTAATTGATTTATTTAAATCCAACAAGAGACATGATTTCATGTATAATTTTGTAAAAGTATTTTCTTTGTGTCACTTGACACGTGTGGATTTATGTTTGAGTTTTTAAATTTGTCTCTTGGAGGGAATTGTTTAACTATAGCTTTTTCAGTTAATGTAATGTGATTCCATAAATGCCTTGGGTAAAGAATCTTTGGGATGGTCAACATAGGTTTGACCTAAAAATAAACCTTAGAGGGGTTTAAAAAGGGTTAAATGGACACCTAGGGGTAGTTTAATAGGGTTTCCTAAAGCCCATATGGTATACCTAAGAGTTAAGGGTAATTTTAGGCAAGTTTCTACTCCCATGTGACCTTTTAGAGACCCAAAAAAGTGACTTTTCTATGTTTTGCGAAAATTGAAATTAGAAGACTTGAACTAAGTTGTGAACCTTCATTTTCGAATGAGAGTTCCCTTTCCCATTTTAACTTACCTTCCTCTTCAGTTTTTAGAAACTTGTGAGAACTCTCACAAAGGGCTTCTTAAGCAAGAATTAGAAAATTAGTGGGTAATCACCCACTCTCCATTTTTGAAGACAAAAGAATTTTGAAAAGAAAAAGATAGATTTGGGATTTAGAATTTGGCTAAGGGTGGAAAGAAAAGACTTGTGGAATTGGGCTGCTCATCCTCAACAAAATTAGCATACCTTTGGGCAGTTTAAGGTTGGTTTTACTTTTTTTGTAATGTTTTCTTATTGCATGTTGTTTTGAAAGAAATGCTTGTGTAAAAGATTAGTTTTTCTTGTATGTATTTCTTGGAAATTTATTTGGTGTTTTGTGCTTATGCAATGTATGTGTTTTGGGAAGTAATCAAGACCTCCTACTCTTGGGAGAGAGGATGGTCTTGTGGGTGGTAGAAGTGACAACCCTCGAGTGAGAGGCTCTCGTTATGAGAGTGATCACAAGGGATTTTACGTGACCCTTGCTGCATGGCTTGTTTCTGCATTGGGGGTCATAAGGAGGGAAATAAGGCATGAATGCCTTGGGGGGCATAAGGAATATGGGATTGTTATACTTGATGTATTTGGTTTGCCATGAGGTGGCTATATGTTTTTCCATACTTGCAGTCTCCTCAGGGTACTTGGTCCACTACCACCCTTGAAAAGACATCACAAATGTGTGGTGCAGTGTAGCCTAGGTTGGGATTGTGTTTGAGTTTGTGTATTTTCTATTTTTTGTGTTTGCATGTGTGTTACCTATCTAGGGCTTGGTTCTTCGAGCTCAGGGGTGGCTACCAGTTAGCCTAGGCGGGGAAGTGAGCTCTCAATGGTCATAGCTTTGATTTAATTGCAGGTTGTTAGAAGAAAATAGCAGGACAAGTAGATGTGGCTAGATTTAGTTGTTGCAAAAAAATGTTGTAAATGTAATTAATGTTCTTTGAAAGTTCTCACTTAATTGAAAGGAGAGACCTATTTGTAAAGTGACTATAAAGACTTGGGAATATGTTTAAAGTTATGTAATATTTATTCATGCAATACTGTGGAAAAGAAAGAAGTAACTTTGGTTTGGTTTTCTAAATTTCTGAAAGATAACATTGTTGTGTTTTAGGATATCTTGATAAGAAAGAGATTTATTTATTCCTTTTATGCATTTAAACACAAATATTAGGAAAGAAATGAATTTGATTTGCATGCATGTAGGAGGTTGAAAATAAAAGCATTTAGATCAATCCAAGAAAATGTAAAAGTCATTTTATTTAATTCTATGATTGTATTTTTTTTTAATTTGCAGAAAATAAGAGCCAAGATTTTTATAGCCATCTCTAAGGTTTCTAGATTAATAAAACATAGCTATATTTAGTTTGTGTAAATAATTGTCATTTAAATATTTGCTGTAGAATTATCCAAGTCTGTCAATTTATTTATTGCAGAAAATGACTTCATAATCTAGTATAGATTTATTTAAATAAAATTTAGATTTAATTAGCTACTGGTAAATTTATTAAATTTAGTCATTTATATAGTTGAAGTTGGAATTTATTAAATACTGACATTATTTATATGCAGAGAATAACATCTACAGTAAATAGTTTAAATGAAATAATAAAATTACTTTACTTTTGCTGTAAGTGAATCAGAATTTGATTAATCCATCTATTTTATCTTTGAATCTAGGAAATTTATTAGAAGAAATAAATCAAAAGAAAACAATATAATACTTCAGTATTCTGTTCGAATACATACCTGGAATCAAAATATTATGGTTTATTCATTACATAATTTCTGTTATATATATATATATATAAAATATATATTTATATAAATACCCACAAAAATAAATATATATATACTTATATACATATAAAAATGCATATATATATATATATATATATAAAAATATATATATATATATAATTACATTTTATCTTTTAAAAAAAAAGAAGGAAAAAAAAAAATTTAAGGGGGGGAGGGGGCGAACACTGTGCAACGCACAGTGGATGACGGAGCAACACACTGTGCACTGCATAGTTGACGGCGGTGCTGCACATTGTGCACTGCATGGTGGGCGGCCATGGCCGCGCTGCTCCCCAAAACCTCGCCTCCCATTACCTCTGCCTTTGCGGAAGAAAAACGCCGCCGCACCTCTCAAAAAAAAAAAAACATTCGGCCCTACATAAAACCTCAAACAAAAAAAGAAAAATTTAAAACCCTAGCTTGGGTAGGGCTAGGGTAATAATAAGAAAATGGTAAAATTATAAAATAGGGGTATTTTATAATGCAAAATCCCTAGCTAGGGTTTGCATGGCTTTGTTTTTATAAAGTTTGGGAAATTGTTATAGTAATTAAATATATATATTTATATATGTATTTATATATAAATATAAATATTTATATACACATATATGAAAATATAAATAGAAATTTGTAGAAATTAAAGAATAAAGCATATCTTTAGATTTTAATATTTATTTAGTGTTGTAGATTCTTAAGAGTATATAAAATCAAGTGGGCAAACATTGATTTTTAATCAACCTAAGGGTATTTCTTTAAAAAATAAAAAAAAAGTAGAGATTTAATTAACATACTTGGATATAGGTTTTGGAATTAAATCTTATGGGACGTCTTTCATCATGGGCTTAATTGTACCTTAGTTAATTAATTTGAGCACATTTTAAGTACGGATTAAAATGGATTAATTTAAGCACATTTTAATTATGGATTAAAATGGATGCTAGGAGAATAATTTCAATTAGCTTTCTAAAATCAATTAATGGCTATCCGAGATTAATTTTGCCTGCGCCAATTAATTATCTGAATTAGTTGATTTATTAAATTCGAGTAGACAATAAAACTATTCACTTAGAATTCCGCATTTAATTTTATTTAATTTTGAATATTTGAGCTAGTAGATAAAGTTAATCTAAACATAGTTAAGACAAAACATGTTGTAGCATTTTATATTTGTCGATTTAATATTTTTAAAAGTTATGTTTAAAAAACAAAAATTATCCCGATCTTGCCCTAAATTTTGGGCATGACAGAACCAGATAATATTGAAGATATTTTGGATAGTAGGATTGGATGTAGTACCTAGAACAGTCAGTACAAAGAATATCTTGTGAAGTGGAAGAGTAGACTAGTTGAAGATTCATCTAGGATTTCTCAGGTAGATGTAGACCGCCTTGGTTTCCCTCTGACCCCAACAAAGTGAGAGGCTCACTTTTTCATTAACCCCATATGTCTGGTGCAGGAGCATCCCTGGTTCACAACAATCTTGCATCAACCAAAAATATTTTCTTTTTTGTTTTGTTTTTTGTTTGTAGTTTCAATTTTCCTTTCTGTGTGTCCTAGTTTTGGCTCATCAGATCCTGTGGAGTTGGATTCTAATTGAAGACTTGATCATCTTTCTTACTTTTAAACCACATCTCTTTTGGATCACTTTCCGGGAAGATATCACTACCGATTTCCTTGACAAGTTCTTGTTACCGATTGTTCCCTTGTTACTGGTTGCTTGAGACCTATTCTGGTGATCTACCAGAACCCATTCAGAAGTTTGCAAAGCCTTGGGAATTGATTTTGAGGTTTCTTGGTGTGTGGTTGACCTTCTACATTTTATCCTTTAGATTTTCCAGAGGAATCTCTTAGCGGAGGCTAACCTTATTCATTTTGCATGTTAGGTCTTTTCTTCGGGTTTTGGTCCTTTTCTGGCCAACTGGATCCTTTGGATCGATATATATATATATATTTGTAATCATGCTTTAGAATGCAATCAATTTGATAATAAAGAAGTATTAGATAGATAATTATTCCTAGAAGATATATCTTTCATTTCAAGGCCCCGATGTGACCTATTCTACCTGACCTGCATGCCCATATGTTGTAACCCAGTTGTTGTTGGATGAATGTAATCGAATTTCATGCAATAAAACTATTTGTTTTGCATTGCCTGTATCATATTTGTGTGTTTCTGTTGTGTTTACTCTTGCTGACCGATTTGGACTGATCTCCTTGAGATCCCTCCTCGCTGGTGACTGCTTCATAGATCATAATCAACATCTTCTTTGATCATCTGATAAGTAGTATGAAGAGTAGCTACCAGTACACCGTTCATTCTTCTAGAGTGGTATACCCTACAGTTAATCACCATTGAAGCATATTTCACTACCAGATCACTAATATTATTCATTGTCATAGCTCTCTCATCCCATTTGGATCTTGTTAGCTTTTCTACATCATTCTTTGGAATAGATCTCATTAAGGGTACCTCACCGGTTGCACAAAGTCTGATGACTACATGAATGGCTTCCTTAGAGATTTTTTGTGGCCGATCAAGCTACATAAACTAATCATGTATCTTGTTAAGCACATATCTAACATGTTCATCCACAAAATCATCAATAAAGTTAAGTGTATGATGAAACCCTTTGTCAGTAACCTTCTTGTATTGTTCCTTCAAGATACCATTTTCATCACACAATGCTCTATATTGATAAAAAAATAGCAACCATACCCAAATCTTCCAATTTGCAATGGTAAAATGATCTAACATCTTCGACATGTAATACACCGTAGGGTTCTCCGGATAAGGCTTTGACAAGATCAGTTTCTTCAAACTTAAATGGATGTCGTTTGAATTCAGGTCGTGGCCTATCGGTAACATCAACTAGATGTGGTGTATCCATCTTCAACAAATCACTTTTTAGAAACAGATAACTAGATTTCTGAAAAATATATTTTCTCGCTTTTGCACTAGGGTTTCAGACACTGGCAAAGTTCTTGAAACTGATCGTTGATCACTGATCACACCAATATACTTCAATCTCTGTCAAACAGGTTAGATTCTGCAAACACAATTTTTTTTATTCTCTATTCACTCTCCAAGTGCTCATACAAATGCAATGTGATAAATATAATTCAGAACATTCCTTTTATTTTCCCATTATCTACTGCATTAAATACCTTTACCGGTAAAACTGTAAAATGCCTTAAAACACAATACTAGTTCACATAACACATCAAACCTACCGGTTTGATCACATAATCACCTCTTAACATCATATAACATTTAAGTATGCAGATTTTACATACCTCATGGTCCTTCAGGGGATTTGGAGATAGATCTAACATTAGGTTCCCCCTAAGCTGTATAAACAACTTAGTTTGTAAGTGAAGGGTTCTCCACACTAGGTGAAGAAATAGGATCCTCAAATGATTTTACTTCAACTACCTCACCATCCTTTTTTTTCTAGATTCTATTCATTTCTGCTCTGGTCTCCTCCACATCAACTTTCATCTTCCCTTTCTAGTCACCTGATTGATTCACCGATTTGTTCACTTTAGCTCTGCAGAACTTTTCCATATGTCCTAGTTTATGACAATGATAGAAATCCATACCATAAGCTCTCCAAGGTCCAACATTGCCTCTACTATTCCTTCTTCTATAGTTCATAGCCACATGACCAAAGTTATTACAAATTGTGCTTACCACATTCATTATTTTATTCATCTCATAAGGAATAGACTGGTTAACATAGGGTCTTTGCCAATTAGGACTTCCCCGGTCATTGAAATTCCTTCTCCAATCACCAACAAATATTTGATTCATGTGAGGTGTTGGATTATTAGCTCCATACCTACGTTAAATAGATCTATGCCCATACATCTTGCATGTGTATGTAACAATAACCTTCAAATATTCTAGGAACATATCTTTGCTTAGTATTAGGTTTATAACCAATATTAACATCAGATTTGCTTCTATAGACATTAGCAGTATGTCCTGGCTTATGGCAATTGAAACAAACAGGTTTATAGGATTTCTTACTAGTGGTTTTTTAAGTCTTAGGATCAGGTTTACCTTCATACATTTTGACCTTAGTACCAGAAGATTCTCCTTCTCAAATGTATTGTATCATAACCCAGATGTATAACCATTCATCGTCTAAGATTGGATGTGTTCATCCAGCATGGTAGAATTCTTGTTGAACTTTTTAACCTTCTCATTAGCTTCTACAAGCTCCTTAGTAAGATATTCATTCTGTGTCATAAGAGTCTCTCTAAGAGACATTTCCATATCAAGATCTTCTTTGATTTCTTCTTTCTCCTCATGCCAGTGTGCATATAGAGTGCCATTTTCCCAATTTATCTTAAAGATATCATTATCTTTCTCTTTGATCTTATCTTCAACTGCCCTCCTTGCTTCAAGTTCTTGAATCATCCAGATTGTAAGGGCTTCAGGCTCTCTCCTCAAGTTATTTTTATCACCATTTAGTTTCTCTACTTCCTCAACCAATTAATCTATGTTTTCTCTATCAAAAAAGCTTCTTTGATTGACTTCCAATAGTTGTTCAATAAGCTCTTTCCTTTTAGCAAGTGAAGTTTTATACTTCCCTCCCAAAGTTTCTAGGGAATCCTCAGTTTCAACAAGTTTAAGAGACAACTCTCTATAACTCATTTCACCCATGTTTGCTTTAGGAATCCTTCTCAAGCAGTTAGGCCTTAAAGAAGGTTGGCTCTGATACCAATTGATGAACTTATAAGGCACTGCAAGGGGGGGGCTAAATCAGTGCAAGCAAAAACAATATAAATTTGATCACCAACTTTAACAAATTAAAACTTATCAAGCATATGAGAAATATCACCACATAAGAAAATGCCCAATAAAACAAATTCCACATAGCACAAGAGATTATACATGGAAAATCAAAAAGGGAAAAACCACAATGGGAGTTAGTACCCACAAGATTCACTATCTGTAGAATAGAAATCTTGATCGGTTAAGGTCTTACAACTTTGCCCTATTAGGAGCAAACCCGATTAAGAGTCACCTGGTTAAGGGATTTGAATGATAAGCCCTATTAGGAGCAATGACCTATTAGGATAAACCTCGCAAGAGGATTTAAGAATTTGATTCAGAGCTACCCTGTTAGGGGATTTACAAATTAAGGCCTGTTAGGACCTACCTGGTTAAGGGATTTTGTTGTTGCAAACTATTAGGAAAACAACAATGATAAGATCTTCATACAACACCTTCTATGTCTGATAAGATCCACTTACGATTCTTAAAACATCAACAATGCCTCATTACATAACTTCCCTAATCACCGCACGATCACATTCATAATATTCGCTCGTGAATTATCTCTTCACACACATACTGACTTTATACCTCATCACATATTTTATAAACATTTACATTTAATCGGCTACAACTTTGGAACAATTTCCTAGGTTTAATGAGTCTAGACAAACTTATATCCCAAGCTTTACATATGTCAGCCACCAACATAACAAATAAAAACTAGTGTCGTGTTATGATTTAAGTGACTATATCACTACCGGTTAAGTGTTGTACCTGTTTGTCTATTCTGTAAATCAAATATCACTCATCCAATTGAAACGACCAATGCGGTTGTGAACATAACTCTAAATACCTGTCACCATCATAACTGTGAAACCAAATCATCCAACTCTTCATGAATCGCCTATATAGGTTGTCGGAATGTAAAACTTTCTCAATTTATCGATTGAGATCCTAATTACTGGTTCTTTGTAAAATTGTCTTTTTATCGGTTAAACCTTATCGGTTGGCTTCTAAGACTTAGATGACATCAAAAGCATTGTTTCTATCAATGACAACACAAAACTTAGTCATCAAACATTAATCTCAATCTCTTCATCACTTTTACTATCTAATCATATACTGGTTGCATATCAACAATAATCTTTATCAGTTCTGTCAAATGCCAACACAACTCCAATAGAAATGACGCCAAGATCAACCACAACATGCTACACCACCAAGAAAATCATATAACACAAAAATAATCACCGGTTGATAAAAACCATCAATAACTTGTACAACAATCAATGTAGATCATTAAAACAAATAGGACATGACTAGGAAATACCAACAAGCATGTTAGGAACATCAGGAATAGCTGCACCAAAACCACTTATCAAATCTTCATCGGGCGACGTTTGAATGGTCAAGAACACAACCAATCAACAACTGTCATGAAGAAAGATAGCTTGTGGAGCACCAAATCATGATCCATCTAAAACTAAGATACACAAAACCATCGCAAGCAATATCCCAAAAAATAGCAAAAGATTTGATCATACCAGAATATACCAGAGAAAATACAAAACTATGCAAAATAGTGATCAACAAACCAAAACTGCAAAACCAGATCATAAGATCTTCCCATTTCTGCAATCACTGGAGAAATACATAGAAATATATTGACATCAATGACAAAAACATATCCTAGTAGTATCAATAACCAACAATATCCAACAACCCTTAATGAGATATCCTGGCAGCCACTTGCAGGGCCCGACAACCACTTGAGAGCCACTACCCCTAATATGCTCCTAAAACCTAGGGTACAACAAAAGAAACACAACAAAATATCATAACAACCATGGATTGCATAACAAATCATCACAACAATGTTCCATAAACAAGGACCTCATAGTTCCACATGAAACTTTATACATTGGATCCATAACAAAATCTGATCCACATTTTCAAATCTAATCATAATCACTTTTCCCGTCAAATAGATCTCATGCAATTATCAAATTACTCAAACAATATATGCAAAATAAAAAAATGAATAAGAAGGAAGGAAATATCACATAAAATCCTCATAAATAATCAAATTAGCCATTGGAAAAATTACCACAACAAAACACAAATTCCAAAACAAGCCTTTGGTTTGACACAAATCAGCACAAACTTCCAAAATAAACTAGAAAAAAAAGAAACAATGCTTATACCAAATCTATTGGCGCATATACTAATTCTTGTAGCGCCTTTACAGGTTATGCTGGTGCATTTACCACTCATAATAGTGCATACCAAACATACATTAGCACATACATGACACGATTTTATGGATATACCATACAGTCTAGCACATACATTAACTAGACTAGTGCATTCAACAATTAACTTAGTGCATTTGCTATCTGTATTAATGCTTATACAAGAAAGACCCAAATATGACTCATAAAAGAAATAAAATTAATTGACTAACTTAGAAAATATATGAATTCAGATTTTGACCCAAACTAAGTTCAAACAGAAGTGCTTTACAACCAAATACATTATTCAATGATCATAAAACAAAAAACATGATTCATAAGATTCCAATCATAAAATATTTTCTACAAAATGAAAGACAAACTTTGTATTTCTAGAAAACCATATTATTGAAAATAAACCACAAAATTTTCAAAAAATCAAAAGACATTTTCCAAACAAACAATATACAATACTTTTCCTTTTGAAGACACCTTGCATTAATAAAACAAGATCATAAAACATCGACCTGGAATAACAAAGAATGGTCTATAAAATTTGAAGAAAGATGATGCACAACAAATCTGAAAAATGCCAAATGATCCACAACCCAACAAGCTCCTTCAACGCATACACAACAATAATGTAGATTTGAAAAGAAAATTTACAATCACAAAAAAATTCTTCCAAAAATCCAAAATCAAAACTCCCTTCCTCACCAAACCAAAATCCAAGATTTTCAATTTTCTACAGCCTTTTCCCTTCAGCCATTACATAATAATAATAATAATAATAATAATAATAATAACCTATCCCGATATCCAATAATAAAATAGAGTAAATAAATAATTATATAAATACACAAACAAACATAAATGCTCAACTAATATAATCCCAAAAAGTAATCATTAATTTATTATATCTCACAATAATTAAATATATATATTTATATATCCATGCCTACGATTATTTATTAATCTACACCAATGAACTATATATAATAATTAATTAATTAATTACCACAACTCCAAATAACCAATAAAATAAATATTTAAATTCATATATAATCATGAATGCTCAAATAATATAATTTAAACTCAATTGCCAATAATATCTCCCATAATACATGTAAAATATAACAAATAAATAATTTCCACATATAATTATAAATACTAAATATTATAATCCACAAAATAATACTAATACGATAATATGAGACTTGTAATATTCCCACATGAATAACTAATTAGTCACACAGATTGCTATGCATAACAATATATTTATTAATCACCACAATCATCAACCAACAATTAAAAAATCAAACTAAGACCACATAGAACCCAACAAGATGACAAGGCTTAAACACTAGAACTGATCAGATATTGACTAGGTTAAGAATGTGGTAAGGCCTTATGTCACCTTTCATCAACTGCCATTGGGATTAAAGGCACACTCAGACCTATGGGACCAGGTGAAGTCGATGCCTAGTACCTGCATCCTACATAATACCAAATGTCTATACACTATATATATATATATATATAATCATAAGATACAAAAGCAGGTGAAAGAGAATCGCAACATCACATCCCACTCAGTTATGAGTGATGTGACATCGTCCCTTTCACATCCACAATAGTAAGAAATCATAGCAAAGACATAACATAATAAATTACATCGACATCATTTACATATAACATAGACACCAAATTAGGGTTAGCACAAGATAAATCATCATAAGCAATATTCATGAACCACATTTGCTAAATAGTGATTAATCCTAAAGTTAATCATAAATCTAACATCAATTATTAATCCAAAGTATAGAATCAACATCATCATAGTAATCAAAATGGATCCACTAATATCAAAGAGAATATCAATATAAAGAATGAAATAATAAGTGAGGAGTATCAAGAACACAAACAAATCCACATCCTATCATAAGGGATGAATCAAGGAGGGGCACTATAAACATGAACTCCAAGGTTGGTTTCATTGCCATTATAACCTCATGTCTTACTCCAATCTTGTGTAGAGCAGTGCCTACATGTAAATATTAGAAAAATAAGGATTATAAACAACATGAACAACAAATTCAATTGGTCATTCTTTGAAACAAAATTAAAGATAATAAATCAAGAGGTAGAAAGTATATCAAGAAGATACCTCCTTATGAATTACATTAAATGTACCCACAATGTCAAAGAAACATGTTGACACATTAATATTGTCCACCAAAAAGACCTACATTTTTTAAGAATTATTAATAAACATAAACGAACAATAAAGTCAAATGGTCATTCTTTGAAACAAAATGAAAGATGATAAATCAAGAGGTAGAAGTATATCAAGAAGACACCCTTTTATGCATTACATTAAATGTACCTACAATGTTCAAGCAAAATATTGACACAATAGTATTGTCCACTAAAAATACCTACACTTATTAATTATTGATAAGATAAGTCTAAAACACAATTTCTCTGAACAATGGTTAAAATTAAACACGAATATGAATAAGACATGGAAAACATCATACTTGTCTCATATGGTATGAGCTAGATATGGCACACAAGTGTGCCTAAAGGGTCATCTCTCAGCTTTCAGAGTATCTAGTATTGCTTCATGATTGACACTACTAATTGTCCATAGTTCTTTTGTCTTTGGTTTGGAATGATGCTTCAATAACTTAATGTTTTTTTGTTGTAACAAGCTATGAATACATGATAATGGTTTTGTGTTTCTCTTAATATTCAAATGAAGGTATCCCATTCTCTCCAATCATATATGTTGACAACCAAGAACTAATAAGAACAATTGAACTTGTATAATACATGAGCCAATCATCATTTGTCATCATTTGTGTTAGCTTCTACTTTCTCTTTACACATAATGCCGACCAATAGGCTAATCTCTCTTCATTCCCTTGTGGTGCAAAAAATACATAAAAATGTCCTCTCTATAGAAGATCTAAAATATGGTCATAGTCAAGTGAACTTTCCATGTCATTATGTAAAGAGGATATTGTTTGAGATAAAGGAGTTAGATACTATTGAATTTATGTATCTACGCACCCACTTGACTCATATTGATCCTAGCCACATTGAATACAATTCTAACAAAAATAAACCAACTCTTGTGTCCAAATGGTCCATGCAATTGCATCTAAGCTTTATTTAATGAAAGAATCTTTGAAGATTGTCTAATTGCTTGACAATCTAAATTTTTTCTACTATTCCCTTATCAGCCAACCAAATGAACTTGTGCACTTTTGAATCAAGTATCCTTCACTATGACAATGCATAACTACACCTATCAACAATAGAATGTGAATCACTAAATGTAACACCTAAAATCATCAACTATTCCTTATCTAGAGCTTTGTTCACACATGCACCTACTCCATCATACTCCCTTTTCCCATGCCTAGCTTTAAAAAATTCTAAATATGAGGCACACCCCTCTCTACATGCATTCTACTCATCCAATAAAACATATGAGCATTCTTGAATTGACCCATGCAATTATTTAGCCAAATGATATGATGAGATATTGCAATACATTTTTCTTGCATGAGCTCCAAAAAAATTCTCACAAAATGGTTGCATATACTTGGACTAGTGAGATATATCATTACCCATAGAAAAAATGGCACTCCTAGTTATCTATCTTTCCTCTTCTATACGATCAGGGGCATGTTTGTATGTGATGTGGACAAGAATAATAATTTGAATAGAATTCATGTAATACTAAAATCATACCTTGTTTTGTGATTGCACTGTGTAGTTTTATGAAAAATCGGCCACTAATATACTAATGCTAATTGAAAAAGAGTACTTACACATCTTGAATTGTTGATCCAACCATTGAGGCCTATGAATACACCTCGCATACTTTTAAAATATATTTTTCTTAAAATCTGAAATAAAATCAGCAACATGACTTCTATTATAACCAACTTGTATCTAGAACCTTCACCTCAACTCTTCAAACTTTATTTCACCATCTAATATCTCTTTTCTCAACAATTTTCTTTTCAAATTCATGTTTTCTGCCCTCATGAAAACATGAAACAAACTTTGACAAGACACCACATTGTGAATATTTCTCAAAGCAACCTTCATGTCTAACACATAAAAAAAAGATCTAGCAAGTCCTTGGATGCCTTCGAAAGTTGCATTGCACCATAATCTTGCAACATTATGTTACTATGCTAAGTAGAACAAATATAACATAATTGTTCATGATATATTGAAAACTCCACATGGTATTTACAACAAGCATTATGAATTTTAAGAGGTATACAATAAAATGGCTTATAATATTTAAAATCCCTTTGTGAAATTTGCAAATTTTTATGTGTTTCATAATTTTTTTTGTACAATATTGTTTGGTTTAAATCCAAGAAACGTTTAGGATGTGGTGTGCATTCTTGATTGGGTAAGTGCAGGAAGTTGAGTCCACTTATTGTGAAATTTTTACACTTAGAAAAAATAGAAAATCACATAGACTGCATAGGAAACGTCTTGTTATGCTTTGGGGTCCCAAGCCAAAATTTGAAACAGGATCTCATTTTGTAGTGGGGTCCCAAGCCTACATCTACGAAACGGGACCCTAATTCAAAAACAAAATAGGATCTCGTTTCTTTTAATATTGTTTTTTTTATTAAAAACAACTTATATTTTTTTCCTTTTCTTATACTTTAACTTTTATTTCATGTATATATTTGCAGGATGTTCAAGAGTGGTTTCAGATCTCTAGGAGTTATAATGAAAATTATAGATTTTAGAAGATCTTATAAATTTTAAGATAGTCAAATTTTAGTAATCAATAGGCTCCTATCAGCATTTTCTAGTTCTCTTTATCTTCCTTGAGCTCTAGACTCATCTCTCTCCACATCAATCTTCCTCTATCCCCTCTCTACCTCTCTATCTCACTCTATTCTCTCTCCCAAAATCTAGACATATCTCTCTATCTATCTCTCACATCCTTAACTCTCTACTCTTTGCCTCCTATCTCTCTACACACCTCCCCTCACTCCCTAACTGTTGGCATTATGTGAACCGGTATGAGGACATGATGACATTGTATGTTGTCATTGATGTCAATATGCTGAAGAAGAGAGAATTGGTATGTTACCAAGAACCAGTATATGTGAGAACCGCTATAACACTGTGAACCGATATATGTGCCAAAGTGAAGAGGTGTGTTTGTTCAAGGTGAACTGACATGTGGTTATGGGAACCGGTACATAGAAGCTTTGTATGACTACCGGTTGGTAGTCTCAACTTCAGGGTTTTTGGTTGAAGTACTTCAAGCCTGTGTGACTCAACCGATGACTTTGTGTGATGAGTTAGCATTGTAATGAAGAACAGATTGTGTTGCCACATCAGCCTTGTGTGCATGAAGGAGATTGTTCCTATCTACCTCAAGAATGTACGAAGTCTGTAAACAGTGACACCACATGATGGGTTATCAGCCGCCATGAAATCGGTGGAAAATGAATGATGGAGAACATCTTGAGATTGGCTCAAGACTGTTGCATTTAATGTAATATGCTCAATGGTTAGGATTGAACCGTTTGAATTGCTTAACCTAACAGGTTTAGGGTTTAGGGTTTATGCTACCGACCTATTTGTTTCCTATAAGGTCAATGTTGTGTTTCTTTCTGAGGTTGTTGGCAAAAGTTGTGTGTCAGTATCCAAGTGAAGAGATACTTGATTCTTGCCAGACCAGAAGAGAGGAGTGATACCTGTAGAGTGTAAGTGCAGAAGGTGAAGAGGAGCTAAAGCGGATCTGCATTGGCATTGAGTGCTGTTACCATATCATTGTAATACCTGTTGATCTCTAACCACCTCAACAGTTGGGAAATCCCTTAACAGGGTAGCTTTAACTGGCTTACTATAAATCCTTTAACAGGGTGACTCAAAACCATTGAGTTCTTGAAATCCTCTAACAAGGTAACCTTTAACAGGGTTTAACCCTTAACTGGGTATTCTAGCCATCCCTTAACCGGGTGATCCCTAATAGGATTGGTTCCTAACAAAACCTATTGTATCATTTTTTAACGGGACAAGGCTCCTAACAGAGAAGACTTCTAAAGAGTTCAAAAATAGCTTGTGGGTATTCATCCCCACCGTGGGTTTTCCTAGTTGGGTTTCCACATGAAAAATCTATGTGTCATGTGTGGTGTTATTCATGTGATGGTTTAAGTGATTTGTATCTAAAGGTAAATCATGTTGATCTAGCTATTTATATATATCTTTGATGATAGATTACTTGTTCATGCACTAGGGTGAAATGGAATGAAGTATTAGATTG
The DNA here is from genome assembly GCF_030272615.1 of Cryptomeria japonica. Taxonomy (NCBI): domain Eukaryota; kingdom Viridiplantae; phylum Streptophyta; class Pinopsida; order Cupressales; family Cupressaceae; genus Cryptomeria; species Cryptomeria japonica. The sequence goes on from NC_081410.1 coordinate 467,385,130, forward strand.
TATGAAAAGATAAGTGTCAACCGGTTTATGCTTGTCTCAGTTATTCTAGGTTTTGCCGGTTGTACTCTGTTTAAGACTGGTGTTACTATTTGTCTACCAAAGCGTAGTGTCTGCTGATAAACCGGTTTAGGATTGTGTTTTTTTCTGTAGTGATTCAACCCCCCCTCTCAATACTGGTTTGGTACTATCCATTCATTATTGAGTTATCAATTGGTATCAAAGCGTCCTCTAGGTCCTCTATGTTATAAGCTTAATTGCTTGAGGAAAAGATCCTAGTCTAATGATGAAGAGGGAAGGTCCAAAGTTCAACAGAGATAATTTTAGTATATGGAAAGACAAAATGAAGATATACATTAGAAGCATGGGTGCTCAACACTAGAGCTATGTTGAGAATGCCTATGTTGCCCCTACCGATACTCTAACCGATGACCAAAAGAGAGAGATGTAGGAGAATGGGCAAGTAATGGAAGCCCTAATTAGTAGTTTATCTGACATTGAGTTTATTGATGTCCAAGATAAAGTAAATCCCAAAGAAGTATGGAATACTCTTGAAAATATCTATGACAGTGATGAGAATGTAAAACAAGCTATGGAAGAAAACCTTAGAGGGAAGTTTGAGGACATGCAAATGGTTGAAGGAGAGACCATTCAAAAGTATGGAATAAGAATCAAAACTGTTGTTGGAGATATCAAGAGTGTAGGTGGTAAAATGGAAGATTCCACCATGGTAAGCAAAGTCCTGAGATCCTTATTACCGGTCTATGCAATAAGGGTTGCTGCTATTCAGGAGTTGAGATCAATAGACAAGACTAAGGTATCCCTAGACTCCATCATTGCAAAGTTGACAACCTATGAGCTAAATAGTTTTGATGGCAATGTTCAAAAGACTGAATCAACTGTTAAAGCTTATGTTGTACCATCCAGAAAAGGAAAAGAAGCTAGCACTAGTGGTGAACCAAGACAAAGTAGAGAAATGGATGATGAGGAGATTCTGATGGCATTTGAAGCTCTTCTTGCCAGGAAACTTCCTAAAGGAACTAGTAAATACAGAGGTAAGCTCCCTTTGAAATGCTTTTCTTGTAACTGGATAGGACATATTGTTGTAAACTATCCTAATGGTGACAACAAGGACAAACCGGAAAGGTTCAAGAAATTCAAAGGAGGAAACCGAAGAAAAATTTTTGTGGCAGTTGATGAAGGTGTCACGGATGAGGAGTTAGAAGATGAAGAAAATGAAGATATTGTGTTTGTTTCTATCAAGGAAGATGTGTCAGACAAGAAGGCTCTTGTCTCCCGCTTTGATAATTCCAATGAGTGGATTACTGACAATGGTTGTTCTCATGATATGACTAGTGACCAGAGCAAGTTTCTATCCTTGGAAGAGTATGATGGTGGTGCGGTTTATTTTGGTAATGATGCACCATGTATGGTCAAAGCCAGAGGGTCCATCTCTCTGAATGGAAATAGTAGTACTGACAATGTGTATTGGGTTGATGGTCTAAGACACAACCTTCTAAGTGTTGCCTAGCTGAATGATAGTGGTCTCACTCTGGAATTCAAGAATGGAGTGTGTAGAATCAAAGGAAAGAATGGTGAATTGGTGGCCATCGGCATGCAGACCAAAGGTAACCTATTTCAGCTAAATGCAAATATAAGTACATGTCTTATGGCTAAATTTGATGATAGTTGGATATGGCATAGGAGACTCTGCCATTAAACTTTGATAACATTGTGAAGGCCAGTAAGATCAAGGCAGTTAGAGGGTTGCCGGTGTTGATAAAAATATAAAATACCTTGTGCAGAGAGTGTCAACTAGGGAAAATGTCTTCCTCAACCTTTAAAGGTAAACCTTTCGCTGCTGACAATTTGCTTGATCTTGTGCATACTAATTTGTGTGGTCCTATGAAAACTAGGAGTGTGTAGGGTGATAGGTACTTCATGGTTCTCAATGATGACTGCTCAAGAATGATGTGGGTCACATTCTTGAAAGATAAGTCTGAAGCTTTTGTAAAGTTCAAATCTTTCAAAGCATTAGTAGAGAAGGAAAGCGGTAAAAGGATCAAGTGCCTAAGAACTGATCAAGGAGGGGAATTCACTTTCGGTGAATTGAACAAGTACTATGAAGAACATGGCATCAAGAGGCAACCGTCTGCCCCCCGGACTCCACAATAGAATGGCCTAGTAGAGAGGAATAATCAGACTATGGTTGAAGCAGCTAGATCTATGTTGATTTGAGGAAAGGTAGCTCACACCTTTTGGAGAGAAGCGGTGAGCACTGCAGTCTACACAATGAACCGGATACTCATCAATAAAGGTAAGGATAAAACTCCTTATGAGTATTGGACCAGTAAGACACTTGTGGTTAGTTACTTTAGAGTGTTTGGTAGCAAATGTTACATCAAGAGGAGCGAACACCAAAGAAAATTTGATGTGAAATGTGACGAGGGAATATTCCTAGGGTATTCCACCAAGAGAAAAGCTCTCAAGTGTTTCAATAATAGGACTCAAAGAATTATGGAAAGCATCAATGTAAGAGTTGATGAAACCTCTGAGAAAACTGAGGAAACCAGAAGTGAGAAATCGGTAAATGAACCGGTTGTAACCTTTTGGGAACCGGTTGCTAGTCAACCAAGTACCAGTAACAGTGCTCATACACCGGTAGATGTAGATGCTGATACTGATGGAGATGAGGATGAAGAAGAAAAGCAAGAGGAATCTATCAAGACCAATCCTTGGTATGTCAAGTTGAATCATGATCCTAAGGAAATCATAGGAGATAAGGATGCAGGAATCCTTACAAGAAGAAAGGTCAGAGAAAACTCATGTATGATCTTTGAATTTGAGCCTAAATCATTCAAAGAGGCACATAAAGATGAAGACTGGTTCAAGGCAATGTAAGAGGAACTTGACCAGATAGAGAGAAATGGTACATGGTCTTTGGTACCTAGACCGGAGCATAAAAATGTCATTGGTACCAAATGGGTTTTCACAAATAAGTTGAATGAGGATGGCACAGTGATTAGAAACAAAGCTAGACTGGTGTGTAAAAGATATGCTCAAGAAGAAGGAGAAGACTATGGAGAAACCTTTTCTCCTGTAGCTAGATTGGAAGGAGTTCGTATACTTCTTGCATATGCAGCTTTTAAAGGATTCAAAGTATATCAGATGGATGTAAAATCTACATTCCTAAATGGTGTACTTGAAGAGGAGGTGTATATAGAGCAACCAGATGGGTTTGCCCTATCTGAAGATAGTGACATGGTATGTAGGCTACATAAAGCCTTATATGGTCTAAAGCAGGCACCTACAACATGGTATGAATGCCTGCACTCCCATCTTGTGAAGATTGGATTTGAGAGAACAAACGAAGATAGAAATATATACTTGAAGTCTGAAGGAGATTAGATCCTGATCTGTGAGGTATTTGTTGATGACATTATCTTTGGTGGAGATGAAAAGATGAGTCATGAGTTTGCAGATGAGATGAAGAAAGAGTTTGAGATGTCACTCATAGGGGAGATTAAGTTCTTCATTGGACTGTAGATTCAGCAGATGAAAGATGGAATCTTTATCACTCAGTCTAAGTATGTCAAAGAGGTGTTGAAGACCTTTGGCATGGAAGATAGCAAACCGGTTGGTACACCGATGGTGACTAGTTGTAAACTATCGGAAGAGGATGACTCAGCATTGGTTGATGAGAAGGAATACCGATCAATGATTGGTAAGTTGCATTATGTAGTGCATAGCAGATTAGATATTGCACATGCAGTTGGCATTACTACAAGGTTCCAGAAAAGTCCAAGAGAATCCCACTTGGTTGGAGTCAGGCGGATTCTCAGGTATTTGAAGGGAACTATTGATTATGGATTGTGGTATCCATATAGCAAGGATTTCAACTTGAAAGTATTCACAGATGCTGATTGGGTAGGTAATGTGGACAACCGGAAGAGCACAAACGGTGGTGCATTCTTTCTTGGTGGTAGACTGGTCTCATGGATGAGTAAGAAGCAAAGTTGTATCTCTCAGTCTACAGTGGAAGTAGAGTATGTTGCAGCTTTCATGAACTGCACTCAGACAATTTGGATGAAGCATGTATTAAATGGCTTCAAAGTTCCTGTATCTAAACCGGTAAGTATATTTTGTGACAATACTAGTGCAATTAACATCTCCAAGAATCTGGTTTTACATTCTAGATCCAAGCACTTTGAGCTTAAGTATCATTTCTTCAGGGAAAAGGTTCAGAACAAAGAGATTGCACTAGAACATGTTTCCAGTAAGGAGCAGTTAGCAGACATATTCACCAAGCGTCTCCCAAAGGCTACATCTATATACTTAAGAGGTGAATTAGGGGTGCTGCCCCTTCAAGAGGTAAACTAAAGGTATATGCTCCACATCAGTCAAGTATTGCATAGTCAAATTTTTCTTCAAGATTGATGTGTTGAAGGATCCTACTCCTTAGGGGGAGCAACATAATGGAACAGGGAAGCTTGTGCCTCCACTTTGGCATTGTTGTCAAAGGGGGAGAAGAAGTGAAGCAGAGAAGATATCTACAGAAATTGGGGGAGAAGATGTGAAGCAGAGAGATATCTTTGTATATTGCAATCAATGCCAAAGGGGGAGATTGTTGGCATTATGTGAACCAGTATGAGGACATGATGGCATTGTATGTTGTCATTGATGTCAATATGGTGAAGAAGAGAGAATTGGTATGTTACCAACAACTGGTATATGTGAGAACCGGTATAACACTATGAATCGGTATATGTGCCAAAGTGAAGCAGTGTGTTTGTTCAAGGTGAACCGGCATGTGGTAATGGGAACCGGTACATAGAAGCTTTGTATGACTACCAGTTGGTAGTCTCAACTTCAGGGTTTCCAGTTGAAGTACTTCAAGCCTGTGTGACTCAACCGGTGACTTTGTGTGATGAGTTAGCATTGTAATGAAGAATAGATCATGTTGCCACGTCAGCCTTTTGCGCGTGAAGGATCTTGCATGAAGGAGATTGTTCCTATCTACCTCAAGAATGTATGAAGTCCGTAAATGATGATAACACGTGATGGGTTATCAGCCACCATGAAATCGGTGGAAAATGAATGATGGAGAATGTCTTGAGATTGGATCAAGGCTGTTGAATTTAATGCAATATGCTCAATGGTTAGGATTGAACCATTTGAATTGCTTAACCTAACAGGTTTAGGGTTTAGGGTTTATGCTACCAACCTATTTGTTTCCTATAAGGTTGACATTGTGTTTCTTTCTAAGGTTGTTGGCAAAAGTTGTGTGTGAGTATCCAAGTGAAGAGATACATGATTCTTGCTAGACTAGAAGAGAGGAGTGATGCCTGTAGAGTGTAAGTGCAGAAGGTGAAGAGGAGCTAAAGCGGATCTGCATTGGCATTGAGTGTTGTTACCAGATCATTGCAATACCTATTGATCTCTAACCACCTCAACAGTTGGGAAATCCCTTAACAGGGTAGCTTTAACCAGTTTACTATAAATACTTTAATAGGGTGACTCAAAACCATCGAGTTCTTGAAATCCTCTAACAAGGTAACCTTTAACAGGGTTTAACCCTTAACCGAGTATTCTAGCCATCCCTTAACCAGGTGATCCCTAATAGGATTGGTTCCTAACAGAACCTATTGTATCATTCTTTAACCAGACAAGGCTCCTAATAGAGCAGACTTCTAAAGAGTTCAAAAACATCTTGTGGGTATTCATCCCTACCATGGTTTTTCCTAGTGGTTTCCATGTGAAAAATTTGTGTGTCATGTTTGGTGTTATTCATGTGATGGTTTAAGTGATTTGTATCTGAAGGTAAATCATGTTGATCTAGCTGTTTATATATATATATTTGATGATAGATTACATGTTCATGCACTAGGGTGAAATGGAATGAAGTATTAGATTGTATGAAAAGATAAGTGTCAACCAGTTTATGCTTGTCTCAGTTATTCTAGGTTTTGCCGGTTGTACTCTGTTTAAGACCGGTGTTATTGTTTGTCTGCCAAAGAACAGTGTCTATTGACAAACCAGTTTAGGATTGTGTTTTTGTCTGTACTGATTCACCCCCCCTCTCAGTACCAGTTTGTTACTATCCGTTCATCATTGAGTTATTACTAACTACTTCTATTTCTCTATATATACCTCTTTCTTTCTCTAAGTATATTTCTCACCCTCCCTACCAGCTTATCTTTCTCTACATAAATATCTTGTCCACTTGAGATCTCTCTCTCTCTCTCCATCTCTATCTCTCCACCCCTCCCTCCTTCCCTCTCTAATTTTATGTCCCCTCTATCCTCTCTCTACCTCTCTATCTCACTCTCTCCTTTCTCTCCCAAAATATAGACCTATCTCTCTAACTCCATCTCTCTCTCACATCCTTAACTCTCTTCTCTCTATCTCTCTCTCTCTCTCTACACACATCCCCTCACTCCCTACCTACCTCTATTTCTCTACATATACCTCTCTCTTTCTCTATGTATCTTTCTCACCCTCCCCACCAACTTATCTATCTCTCTCTCCATATCTACCTCTCCATGCCTCCCTCCTTTCCTCTCTACTTTTATCTCCCCTCTATCCCCTCTCTATCTCTCTATCTCACTCTCTCCTTTCTCTCCCAAAATATATACCTATCTCTACCTCTCACACACATCCTTAATTCTCTACTCTCTATCTCCTCTCTCTCTCTATGTACACATTTCCTCACTCCCTACCTACCTCTATTTCTCTACATATACCTATCTATCTATCTCTACATTCCTTCCTCTCCCTCCCTAACAAACACTCTCTCTCTCTCTTTACTTTTATCTCCCTTCTATCCCCTCTCTACCTCTCTATCTCACTCTGAACTCCCTACTCTCTATCTCCTCTCTCACTTTATGTACATAGATCCCCTCACTCCCTCCCTACCTCTATTTCTCTACATATACCTATCTATCTCTCCCTACATATCTTCTTAAAGATAACAACATGAATAAAATCATCAAACCAAGGAAATATTTAATAACATGCACAATGAATAATGCAGACCACCAAAATGAATTGAACATGATCAAAGAATATAAACAAGCAACTTGAATTCATCTGCATTAACTACAACAACTTGGATAACTAGAATCATTATCATTTTACCACTGGAGCTCAAGAACACCATCAAAACTTACTGACAAACTAAAAGATACACTTGTGAAGTTCCAAATCATGAACCTATTGGTATTAGCCAGTGACTGAGATGGGGGGGTGAATTAGTTAAAATAATTTATAAACAATAATATTCCAAACTGACTAGTCTACAACTACCCTTTTTAAATTAACTTAAAACATTTCATTAATCATGTGTTGGAATCCAATAACACTGAGAGGGGGGGTGAATCAATGTTATACCAGAAAGAACAATTTTAGCCTTATTAAAACATGCATACACTAATCAGTATACCGGTACATACAAAATTGAAAGAAGTAAAGCAACCAAAGCAACCAATAAGCCAATCACATAAATGAGAACCATAACACACAAAATTATATGTGGAAAACCCCAAAGAGGAAAAACCATAGTGGGATTTGTGACCCACAATATCAATCCACTGGCCATATGAAGATATATTACAAAATATAAGGGGCTTGCACTTGTAGAAAGGCTTACAGCCTAGAGCACATTGCTCAATCACAAAAGTAGCCTCACTGACTACATATAGATCCAGACTAGAATCCGGAGAAGTGTGTGAACTGCTAAGATAGCATCTTCTATGCCAGAATACAATTTCGGTTAAGCTCTATCTATTCCGGTCTGAAAACCTAAACCCTTTACCGGAATAACCATTACAAAATATCCTCACATAGATAATCTCTCTGATATATTTTGCATCATATCACATACACATCTCCATTACATTTTCCTTACCATGATGATATAAAAATGATCTAATCCAACTGACCTATATCCCTTATACAACTTATCATGCCTTATGTGAGCTTACAAAGATAATTACAATATCAAATTACATGTTGGCTAGATAACATAAATACATGAATAACAAAAACAATTGCTGATGTTGGATCTAAGAGATGTTGGCCTCCAATACCGATAACCATATTCTAAACCATGTCAGCCTGTATTGTCGGTAACTAAAGAAATCCTTCTAGCCTTTTGGTGTCGATGTCAATGCCTATGTAGTGTCTATGAAGTGTTTGTCGGTACACAACTAAACCAAAAAATGAACCCAAAACAAAATACCAATTACCATCAATGACAACATAGTGAAATGAACCAATTGAGTGTCAATTACCAACAATCTCCCCCTTTGGCATTGATGGCAACACTCATATGAAAAATGATCATGGTTTCATCTATTGGTTTCATCTTGCCTGCTCCCCTTTAGCTGAATATTCATCAATGCAAAATACTCCATACTCCCATATCTCTATATATCCCCCTAATGTATACAACTCCTATTATTTTTCACATCTATATCACTCCCCCTTTGACATCAATGCCATCAAAAATTAAAAAAAATGTCAAAGATCCAAAAGTGTACAATGAATATCTCAAAAATATCTTATCGGAGCGTAACAAATTTGAAAATTTCCAGATAAGCCTTCTCCAATAGCTCAAGATAAGTATCCCAACTAGATTTGAAAGTGTCAAAAATAGATACAAGCCTATTTAATATATGTGAAAATTACTCTTTCTCACTTATCTCTGTGGGTGTGGGGTTTCCAACCATATCCATACATTCCTTCTTGTGTACACTAAGTGAATCCAATCGGGGACTCACCAAGCCTCTTAGACTTCTGGCTCTTCTTATGATTTTGTCTTTTTCTTTCTCAAGAGAAGAAATTTGAGCTTCCAAAATCAAAATTTGACCATCAATGGATGCAGTCAATGAAGTCAATCCATCAAAAGAATTAACTATGCTTGTAAATTTCTCCTGAAATTCCTTTATCTTCTTATCCACATTAACTGTAAGTGCATCTGTGTTACAACATACCCTATGAATATTTGTACACTGCTTCAAAGAATTATCTATCAGTTTCATCTTTTGTTCAATCTTCTTCTTCTCACGTTCAATCACCTGATCAAATGCAGCTCTTTTAGCTTATGTGAACCTCTCCAGTGCTTGCCTATTTGAAATCTGCTGCAAGGATTGAAAATCCTTTGAAATGTGCTCAGTAATTGTATTAAGCTTGCCAGATGGGCTCGCTTCCCAATCAATCTTGTACTTTGGGACTAGTCTATGTAAAATAGTGATAGATTGATCAATAATCCCTTTATCCATAGATTCCTCCTTCATCAATTTTTGTGCAACCATCATCATGAGTTCAGTAGGACTCATCTCGGTTATGTTTTTATTTACAACCTACGAGGTATCAATTGACAATAATGATGGACCTACTACCGGTTCCCTGTCGGATTCTCCTTTCTTCTCCTCTGATGATTTTTCTTTAATAGCCTCCTCACTTGCACCAGTGGCTTCACCACTTGGTGCAGTCTCTATAACTACCAGTTCCTTTGTAGGAACTATAACCTCAACCTGTACATTTGTATCATGTGCATTAGTATCTTGTACAATATCAATATTTTCACTCTCTTTATTAGCCAATATCTCAACATCTATCTATACATTTGTATCTACTGGGGGCTTAATTTCCACTATCTTATGTTTTTCAAAATTGAGGGTGAAGTAGCCATAATACCCTTTCCTTTTCCTTCAACTGGGGTATCTGCAGTGTCTATCTTTGATTTCAGTGAAGTAAAGAAACCTTTGTTCTCTCCTAAGAACTTAGCTCATGCCTTGTGGGTCTCCTTTATTATCTCATTTACCCTTCCTAGCATCAGACTGGTTATTCTATGTTTTCTATTAAAAACTTTTCTATCTGCCACCTCAAGTGTCCTTTCCATTTCCTCTGGAGTAATAGAAACACAAATAGATAAAAATTCTTGAATTTTTATGTGTTTGTCTTCTTGCATTGCTGATAGTCTCCTAGCATCTAACATATCATACAATTTTGCTAGTATTTGATCTTCAATTTCTATTAAGGTTTTCTTATAAATATCCAAATATAATAATACTACTTCTTCTACCTCTCTTTCTTCAGCATTCTCTAAATGATCATAGTTAAACTATACATTATTTAACATGCCATCCTTAGTGATTTCATCTACTAACTTTGCACAAGGTTTTTCTAGTATGATAGTTACATTACCAATTGAATAGCCATGTCAATGTCATTCTTCTTCTTCCTTCTTGCAGTACCGGATGGAGTTGAAGGTGTTACCTTCAGTTCTTGCTTCTATGCCGGTATTTTGAATGTTATTTTCCTAACCATTTTCTTTTTAGCCTCTACTTTTTTTCCTTTGTTTTATTCCTTACAACCCTATTGAATGCTAGGTGTGTGTCATCCTCAGATTCAAACTCAATTGTGATAGTCTCAATGAACACTTCTGATTCTTTCCTCTTCTTGCGTTTCATTGGGACAACATCAATTAATACTTTGATGTCTTGTAAAACCTTCTCTAAAAACTTGCTTGCCTTTCCTTCCTGCTTCTCTCTCTTCTTCCGATAGAACTTTGTTTCAACCTCTTGTGTTTTTTATTTTGCAGTACCACAAGGCTTCTCTACCTCATCAACAGGTGCATCAATCAACATTTTTGCATAAGCATCAAGGATATGTGCATCAACTTCATAGCCCATGTCCTCAATCCAAATCTTATAGGGCTTGACTTCTTCCATAAGTGTTTCATCTTTCTTCACCATGAAGCATATTGATGAGGAGGTAGAATAGAAGTTAGTCTTCTTCTGAGGTTGGTGGGCTTTGTTCTCAATGTGCAATCAATCCCTAGGCACAAATGGGATTCTTCCAAACCTTTCTCCTATCTCCTCCTCTCTATTCAACACTATTTGCACCCTATTGTATTGGACATCACTCCTCCAAACCTTCCATGCTAAGGCATTCAAGTCTGAAATGAGGTCCTCTTGTGTGTCACCAAAAATGAACAAGTTTGGTTGTCCAACTAGCTGAATCTCCTCTCTTCCAGGAATGGGCAACTGTTGGAGAACCATGGTTTACCTAACCTTGTTTTCACCTTTAAGGATTTCAATCATATTAATGTGTTGACTGAGCATCTAAATAGTTCTGCAAAGTATGATGACTGTCCTTTACCCTTCAATAGTGAAAATATCCAAATTGGATGCAAAGAACGTTGGTTTACTCAAGGCAACTTCTAGGTTCAAGTGGTCATTTTGATCAAATGACTTAATGAAATGCTATGGAGCTTGTAGTAGGGTGTCTCAGGTCTTAACTGATCAGTTTTGATGATTTGAAACAATCATTTACTTCTCCTTCCTTACCGATTTCTTGAAATTGTCAGATTTGCTCCAAAAAGGCTACTAGAATTAGCCCTAGTTTTTAGTGAAATTTGTTCACCCTACTCAATCTGCTAAACTTCATGGAAAACCCTTGGAGATGTGGTCATTTGATGATGAAAGCTCAAGGATTTTTTGCTATGGCAAGTACTGTACAGACTGTTTTGGGACTGCCCCACAAAATAGGCACTTTACAAGGGTTTTTGAAGGTTTTAGTGAGGGTTTGCAATTTAAAAGTCGTCTCCATGTTACTAGACCCAATTAAAATTTTTTAAACCTTTCTTTGACATATACCAAGAACTCCCAAAGATTCAAAACTTATCTTAGAACACTGACATTATGTCAAATAAATGCCATACTGCTGCCCTTACACAGAAAAAACAGTCTAGAGGACTGGGACAACAATGATTTTAATGTTTTTGCATACATTTCAACATTTGTACACCAAATACAATGTAATACTATCAAATATAGATGCAATAAAGACTTGATAGAAGTTGGAGCAACCTGCAAACAAGTAGGAAAGGAGTTTTTTATGACTGTTGGTCATACACCGCCATCACTGCACTTTTAACAGTCTTAAAACTATTTGCACTTTCTTTCTTTGTTTTAATTTATTTCTTCAATCTGTCACTGGCCTACAAAGGGGTGTTAATGGAAAGGCAAAAACAATACATATAGCCTCTTAAAGATCTTAAAAGTTGAACACTCAAGGGATGCCACAAAACATGACAGCCTTATAAGACTGTGACAAAGAAATACACTTTTTCTAGGATCCTTATTTAGGTCCTTTACAATCAAATGGTGTATCTTATCTTCTCGACATTGAAACCGCTTGCAAATACATTTTCATGATGCAAGAAAGAGGAATACATCATTCCATACTATCCATTTAGAGAGGGTGGCAATGAGGATCTAACAATGAAACAATGACTCACTGTTTTGCAGTCCATTTTACACCTTTGCCTCTTGCTTCCAACCAAGTCATGAGAGAGACAAGGATGGTAAAGCACAATGTTGTCTCTTGCCAACTTGTTTCTTCTTTAACATTTCAAGGTACAGTGTTGTGAACAACAAAGTACCATTTAAACAAATTTGAGAATACCCAAGCCAAGTTGCTCACTTCACACACTTGCCATGGGCTTACAAACACTTGTACATTGATAGAAAAGGAAAATGGATGTATGGTATAGTATGTATAGATCCAAAAAATTCCCTCAAAGCCATGGATGAAGAAACTTTGAAAAAATTAGTTGGACCATGAATGATCTTCCATTGGAACTACAAAACAATGCCTTTCTCAAGAGCACTTCAAACAAAACTTGTTCCAAACCCCAAGAAAAGATCAGAGATCACTAATAAAACATAAAGAGAGATCATATCAATGAAAAATAGGAGTAGTACGGACTCATGGAGCCATGGTACGGACTGTACTCTCAAAAGTGCAGAAAATTAGTTAAAAACTCACAAAAATGAGAGCAAAATAAGTATTTCTCTTAATTTTCCAAAATGAACAACCCATACAATGATTGGAACATGGTTTATATACATGTTCCAACTTATTGAAGCCCTTGTATGGATAGGTACAGGCTGGAGCTAACCAAAACCACCAAAAACCACTTTTTTGACAACTTTTGACAACTTTTTGACAACTTTTGTTGCTCAAAAATTGCATTTTGACTTTTGGTGACTTGGCACTCAAACCAATGAATAAAAATAATTTAGAAACACTAAATAAACATGCTCCAATTCCTTTCAAGGCTTTACAACATCAAAAAATTCAAAAATGCTCATTTGGACCCGAAATTGACAATTTTTGGCCCACTGAGCAAAAACCAAAAATCTTGGAAACTCTTAAACAAAATGAGTTCCAAACCTCATTACACCACAAAAAAAACCTATTAAACCTACTAGAAGCATAAAATAAACACACATGCTTAATTTGCAACAAAATGCTATACTTGCTGTGATTTGAGCATTCAGGTGCTCAGGTGCTCCTGCACCATACTCCCCTAAGGACAAAGAAGTCATGTGACTCCTTTGGGCAGTAAAGAAAGAGGAATTCCAGCTTTGAGAAAGTCACTTTCAGGTATCCATGTGGCTTTAGAAGTTGGTTTATCCTTCCATTTGATGAGATGCTCCATGTATGTATGGTGTCTTGTCTTTTTGATGATTCTTGAATCTAGTACCTATTGAGGACTGGGAGTAGAAGAAGAGGGGAGAGAAAGATCAGAAAGGGAATGAGAAAGATCTAAAACTCTTTGTGAATCTGATGGTAGCTCCCCTTTGAATGGCACCAAATCTGCAACATTGAAAATAGGAGACATAGAAACTTCATTAGGCAAATCAACTTTCTAAGCATTATGGCCATATTTAGCCAAGACTTTGCATGGTCCTACTCTTCTCATTTTTAACTTAGTAGGCACTCCTTTCTGTAACCATGAATTGTTGAGATGGACCATCACATAATCACCCACTGAAAATTGAACATCTCTCTTTGAAGCATCAACTCTCTCCTTAACTTTTTGAGTAGTTTCCTGTAAAGACTTCTGTACCTGCTCATGAATTTCTTTCATAGACTGTGCCATATCTTCTGCTGTACCACTCACTTGCTACAAATTAGTGACATCATTTAACTCAAAAACACCTCTAGGATGCATTCCATAAATAATCTGAAATGGGCTCTTACTAGTGGATCTGTTTACACTGTCATTGTATGCAAACTCTGCCTGATGGATGAGTTGATCCCAACTTTGCCCATATTCTTTGATAAGACATCTGAGTAGGTTACCCAATGTTCTATTCACCACTTCTATTTGGCCATCTATCTGTGGATGGTAAGCTAAGCCAAAAGACAAGTAAGTACCCAATTTCTTCCATAAAGTTTTCCAAAAATGACCCAAAAACTTAGCATCTCTATCAGATACAATATTGGATGGCAAACCATGAATTCTTACAACTTCCTTAAAGAAAAGAAAAGCAATGTGACTAGCATCATTAGTAGTTTTGCAAGGTATGAAATGTGCCATTTTACTGAACCTGTCAACAACCACAAAAATACTATCACATCCTATTTTTGTTTTGGGCAAACCTACCACAAAATCCATACTGATGCAATCCCAAGGCCTAGAAGGTATGGGAAGAGGCTAATACAAACCAGCATTAGAGCTAGTACCCTTGGCTTTCTGACATACCATGCATTGCTCAACATATTTCCTGACATCTGCCTACATCTTAGGCCAAAAATAGTGCCTCTGAACCAATTCCCAAGTCTTATTAAGAACAAAGTGACCACTCAAGCAACCATTGTGCTTTTCCTGTATCAGATTCTCCCTCATTGAACCTTTTGGCACACACAGTTGTCCACCCCTAAATAACAATCCATTCTACAAAGTATAGTTAGCATATTCACTATGAAAAGTATTCTGAAAATCTTGACAAACTTTATAAATATCAGCAAAATCATAATCATGTGGATATAAATCCTTAAAACATTCTATACCAATACTTCTAATCTAAATTTCTTGAATAGTAAGTAACCTTCTACTCAATGCATCAGCTACTTTATTGCACTATCCTTTCTTATGCTTCAAAGTAAAGGTATATGCTTGTAAAGACTCTACCCATTTAACATGTCTGTGACTAAGCTTATCCTATGAATTGAGAAAACTAAGTGTCTGGTTGTTAGTGTAAACCACAAATTCTTTAGGAAGAAGATAATGCCTCCATTTCCTAAGTGCCTGAACCAAAGCATACATTTCAAGATCATATGAAGAATATTTCTTCTTAGCATCATTAAGCTTCTCACTGAAAAATGCAACAGGTCTATTAGCTTGACTCAAAATAGCACCAATAGCAATATTACTTGCATCACACTCTAAGGTAAACAATTTATCAAAACTAGGTAGAATCAACACTAGTTGGGTAGCAACTCTGACTTTCAGCAATTCAAATCCCTTGTTGGCTGCTTCTGTCCATTGAAATTTCACTTTCACACCACCCTTAATGGTTTCCAACATAGGTGCACATATTTCACTGAAACCTCTAATAAATTTCCTATAAAATTGAGCAAGTCCATGAAAACTCCTGACATCACTAGCATTCTTAGGGGTTGGCCAATTAACTATGGCTTCTAGCTTATCTGGATCCATCTTCAAATCACCCCCCGAAACAACAAAACCCAAATAGACCAGCTCTTGCTTAAGGAAATCACATTTTTCTAGGTTGATAGTAAGTTGTTCATCATTCAATCTTTGTAAGACAATCTGCAAATGTTGGAGGTGTTCTTCCTTGGTTTGACTGAAAATTAAGATGTCATCAAGGTACACAACTACAAACCTACCTATGAAGTCATGTAACACCTCATTCATCAATCTCATAAATGTACTGGGTGCATTCGTTAACCCAAATGGCATGACTAGCCATTCATACAACCCCTCATTTGTCTTGAAAGTTGTTTTCCATTCATCCTCCTCTTTGATGCGGATTTGATGATAGCCACTCTTTAGGTCTATCTTACTGAAATATTTGGCTGCCCCTAAACAATCCATAAGATCTTCTATCCTAGGGATGGGGAATCTATACCTGATTGTGATCCTGTTTATTGCTCTTGAATCTGTACAAAGTCTCCAAGCCCCACCTTTCTTAGGTGCTAACACTATGGGTACTACACATGGACTAATACTTTTTCTAATCATTCCTTGGTCTAATAGCTCTTGGATTTGTCTTGCCACTTCCTGATTTTGTTCAGGTGTCATTTTGTAAGCAACTTTGTTTGGTAAGGATGCACCTGGGATGAAGTCTATCTAGTGGCTAATGGCTCTCTGAGGAGGTAGAGAGGTTGGTTGACCATCATTAACAATTGACTTAAACTGATTAGAAGTTGTTTCACCTCATTTGGGATTTCTATCTTCCTTTCTTTCTTTTCATCAACTGGTTTTGTTACCAATGCAAAACCTATGCCATCACCTTCTTTTAGGGTATGGATGAACTCTTTTTCACCAACTAACAAAGTGTTGGGAACTTGTGGTTTGCTGCCCTCACTTCCTTCATTAATGGACTGAATTTTATAGTTGATACCATTCTTGAAAAATGAGTATGAGTTCTTTTCTCCATCATATTGTGCTTTCCTGTCAAATTGCCAAGGTCTTCCTAAAAGCAAATGACAAGCATCCATAGGTAGTATATCACACAAAATCTTATCTTGGTACTCACCTATGTTAAACTCTACCCATGTTTGTTCACTCACCAATACATGCTGCCCTTTTTCCAACCATGTGACCTTGTAGGGCTCATTATGTTGTATTCTAGGTAGATGAAGTTTTGTAGCAGCTTCTTCTGATATGATGTTATCAGTTGATCCTGAGTCAATGATAACTTTGCACACCTTTCCTTGGATCTTACATTTGATCCTGAAAAGAGCTTTCCTTTGAGACATATCTTTTTGGGATGGCTCTTTCATGAGGGTCCTCCTGATCATGAGGTTTTCCCCTTCTTCTGATGGTAGACACCTTTGATTTGGTGTGGTTTCCTCTTGCACAAAATGGACTCTCTTATCACTTCCTTGAGATGAGCTTGGCTTTTCTGGGCATCTATATGCTGGATGGCCTAGTATCTGACAATTGTAACACTTCATGGTGGAGAAGTATGAACCTCTTCCAGGTCCATTAGATCTACCCCTTCCTGGGTTGCCTGATCCCCTACCCCTATAGTTTGGTCTTCTCTGAGAATCCCCACTTTGCTCAATAAGCTTAGACTCTCCCTGGGACCTATGATCTGTGTACCTTCCCCCAAAACTGCCTCTATGACTGCCTCTGTTTCCTCTACCTCTGCCTCTACCATTATGTTCTTGTTTCTTCTTGTTTCTCTCTTCTACCTTCAATGCTAATTGATAACACTTTTGTAATGTGTTGGGACACCATAGGCTTAACTCTTCCTAAATATTCCATCCTAACCCATTGAGATACCTAGCTACTCTGACATTTTCATCTTCTTGTACCTTAGATCTAAGGCTTAGTTTTTGGAATTCTTCAGTGTAACTACTGACATCTAGGTCCTTCTGTCTCAAGTTTTGTCTCTTCCTATGTAACTGTATTTCATAATCTTTAGGCATGTAGGTGTCTTTGATCTTAGTTACCATTGTCTTTCAGGTGGTTATGGGTTTCTTTCCCTCTTTCACCCTTTCCTCTTGGATGAATTTCCACCAGGTCAAGGCTGCCCCTCTCATTTTGGATTTGGCTACCTTCACTTTTTGTGCTTCAGTAATGCCATCACATTCAAAGTGATTCTCTAGACCCTCTATCCACTCCATTAGTGCTTCTGGTTCCATCTTGCCACTAAAAAGGGACACTCCATCTAGCGCCTTTCCAGTCAAAGCTTTCAAAGCTTGTAAAAAGGTTTCTTGTTCTTTATCCAAGATTGGATCTGGTTCTGGGACTTCTTCCTCTAAGGTTTCCTTCTTATCTTCAGCATTTTCTACTCTCTCACTAACTTCTTCAGTCTTGACTTGTACTTGGTTCAACTTTCTTTCAAGTTGTTGTAATCTTTCCCTAAGGAGTCTATTTTCTTCACCCTGATCCTCCATCCTCTTTGCTAACTCTGCATTGGTCACCATGTTGTCGGTGTTGTCTCCCACTGACTCACTACCAGACATATGCTAATCTCTCAACCCAAATCTAAATTGGCTCTAATACCACTATGATGAGGAGGAAGAATAGAAGTTAGTCTTCTTCTGAGGTTGGTGGGCTTTGTTCTCAATGTGCAATCAATCCCTAGGCACAAATGGGATTCTTCCAAACCTTTCTCCTATCTCCTCCTCTCTATTCAACACTATTTGCACCCTATTGTATTGGACATCACTCCTCCTAACCTTCAATGCTAAGGCATTCAAGTCTGAAATGAGGTCCTCTTGTGTGTCACCAAAAATGAACAAGTTTGGTTGTCCAACTAGCTGAATCTCCTCTCTTCCAGGAATGGGCAACTATTGGAGAACCATGGTTTACCTAACCTTGTTTGCACCTTTAAGGATTTCAATCATATTAATGTGTTGACTGAGCATCTAAACAGGTCTGCAAAGTATGATGACTGTCCTTTACCCTTCAATAGTGAAAATATCCAAATTGGATGCAAAGAACATTGGTTTACTCAAGGAACTTCTAGGTTCAAGTGGTCATTTTGATCAAATGACTTAATGCAATGCTATGGAGATTGTAGTAGGGTGTCTCAGGTCTTAACTAATCAGTTTTGATGATTTGAAACAATCATTTACTTCTCCTTCCTTACCGATTTCATGAAATTGTCAAATTTGCTCCAAAAAGGCTACTAGAATTAGCCCTAGTTTTTAGTGAAATTTGTTCACCCTGCTCAATCTGATAAACTTCAAGGAAAACCCTTGGAGATGTGGTCATTTGATGATGAAATATCAAGGATTTTTGCTATGGCAAGTACTGTACAGACTGTTTTGGGACTGCCCCACAAAATAGGTACTTTTCAAGGGTTTTTGAAGGTTTTAGTGAGGGTTTGCAATTTAAAAGTCTTCTCCATGTTACTAGACCCAATTAAACATTTTTAAACCTTGCTTTGACATATACCAAGAACTCCCAAAGATTCAAACCTTATCTTAGAACACTGACATTATGTCAAATAAATGCCATATTGCTGCCCTTACATAGAAAAAACAGTCTAGAGGATTGGGACAACAATGATTTTAATGTTTTTGCATACATTTCAACATTTGTACACCAAATACAATGTAATACTATCAAATCTAGATGCAATAAAGACTTGATAGAAGTTGGAGCAACCTACAAACAAGTAGGAAAGGAGTTTTTTATGACTGTTGGTCATACACCGCCATCACTGCACTTTTAATAGTCTTAAAACTGTTTGCACTTTCTTTCTTTGTTTTAATTTATTTCTTCAATCTATCATTGGCCTGTAAAGGGGTGTTAATAGAAAGGCAAAAACAATACATATAGCCTCTTAAAGATCTTAAAAGTTGAACACTCAAGGGACAGCCTTATAAGACTGTGACAAAGAAATACACTTTTTCTAGGATCCTTATTTAGGTCCTTTACAATCAAATGGTGTATCTTATCTTCTCGACATTGAAACCACTTGCAAATACATTTTCATGATGTAAGAAAGAGGAATACATCATTCCATACTATCCATTTAGAGAGCGTGGCAATGAGGATCTAACAATGAAACAGTGACTCACTGTTTTGCAGTCCGTTTTACAACTTTTCCTCTTGCTTCCAACCAAGTCATGAGAGAGACAAGGATGGTAAAGCACAATGCTGTCTCTTGCCAACTTGTTTCTTCTTTAACATTTCAAGGTACAGTGCTATGAACAGCAAAGTACCATTTAAACAAATTTGAGAATACCCAAGCCAAGTTGCTCACTTCACACACTTGCCATGGGCTTACAAAAACTTGTACATTGCTAGAAAAGGAAAATGGATGTATGGTACAGTATGTACAGATCCAACAAATTCCCTCAAAGCCATGGATGAAGAGACTTTGAAGAAATTAGTTGGACCATGAATGATCTTCCATTGGAACTACAAAACAATGCCTTTCTCAAGAGCACTTCAAACAAAATTTGTTCCAAACCCCAAGAAAAGATCAGAGATCACTACTAAAACATCAAGAGAGATCACAAAAATGAAAAATAGGAGTAGTACGGGTGCATGGAGCCATGGTACAGACTGTACTCTCAAAAGTGCAGAAAATTAGTTAAAAACTCACAAAATGAGAGCAAAATAAGTATTTCTCTTAATTTTCCAAAATGAACAACCCATACAATGATTGGAACATGGTTTATATACATGTGCCAACTTATTGAAGCCCTTGTATGGATAGGTACAGGGTGGAACTAACCAAAACCACCAAAAACCACTTTTTTGACAACTTTTGACAACTTTTTGACAACTTTTGTTGCTCAAAAATTGCATTTTGACTTCCGGTGACTTGGAACTCAAACCAATGAATAAAAATAATTTAGAAACACTAAATAAACATGCTCCAATTCCTTTCAAGGCTTTACAACATCAAAAATTTCAAAAATGCTCATTTGGACCCGAAATTGACAATTTTTGGCCCACTGAGCAAAAACCAAAAATCTTGGAAACTCTTAAACAAAATGAGTTCCAAACCTCATTACACCACAAAACAAACCTAATAAACCTACTAGAAGCATAAAATAAACACACATACTTAATTTGCAACAAAATGCTATACCTGCTGTGATTTGAGCATTCGGTTGCTCAAGTGCTCCTGCACCACATATGTTGGTTGAGTATTTCTCAACAATATGCTTAGGAACCCTTTCCCTAGATTTCATTGACTTCTAGAATCCCTTAAAATATCCCCATACTTTATCATCTCTCTAACTACCTAAAGTAACAATTGACTATTTCAATTGTCTCCCTATCGGGATATTAAATGCCCATTGCCTCTTCCCAAAACTGGGAGTGTCATTAATGAAAAATAACATTAAGTAGACAATTAAGTTTCCATACCAAAAATTTCCTTTCTTTTCACCTTTAATCATTCCTAGGTTTATTTGCAGTTCATCTAACATCCAACCACATAGATCCAATTTCTCATTTTCTCTCATCATTTTGTAAGCTATGAAAATGCAAGAAGTGGAAATATAATTCAGTCAGTCTGACTGAGTTACCTTATACTCAATGATCATGCTACCAAATCTGATGTTTATGTCAGTAATAGTGCTTATTCTCATAGATCGTCTGTCAGATGTCATGCCAGTGATTTTATTGACATAATCATTCAAAACCTTCTTATCTTGACGTTGCCCCACTTGAGGTAAACCAGTGATTTCCCTGATGGCTTCCTTGGTGATCTTGCAAGGTCTATCTAACCAGATAAATTATCCATGTACTCTGCTCAAAACATACCTAATGATTTCTTCGAATTCTGGAATGTCTAGAATGTCAGTAAACCCTAAGTCTTCAATGTGCTTGTATGTTGGTTTGACCTTTCCATAATCTCCCATAAGCTCGATCATGTACATTCTCTTTATATCAGATGTCCCTAAATCCTCAAAGTGATAATGTATGTATGCGCTAACATCTTCAACATAAACAACCCCCTCTAGAACAAGGGAAAATGCTCCAATCGAATATTCCAGGGTAGCCACATGTGGATACTGCTTGAAAATTGGCCTGGGACGGTCTTTGGCCTCTACTAGAGTTGGATTGGTAACAAAGATAGGAATAGATGATGATCTCACTTCCATGTTTAAAGATAAATACCCGTTAATCACCTCCAGTGAAACCCTTAACAAATTATTCCAGTCGCTAGTGAAATCACTCAAGAAGATATCTGATTGCTCTGAAATGCCTTTGATCACTCTTAGTTGCTCTTAATCACACTGAAATCACTCTACATGCAAGGTGATTAAAAATAAAGTGAATTCAAACTTTTATCCTCCAAGAAAAACCCTAATCTTTCATTGACATCAATGACTGCTGGTGAAAGATACCAGATCTCAAACAAAACATCTCCATACTGGATAAGCATCTCTAACGTATGGAACATCTTCTCAAACCTCTTCCCAGGGCATATGCAACATCTTCATGAATTTTTCATATCCCTATGACATCTGGCTTAGTTACCGGATGAGCTTCCTATCGGTGCAGGAGCAACCTCCTTTGCCGGATAAGTAACCAATGCATTCCCATTTGTTGATTGTTCTTTAGTCTTCCTGACCCATCTCTGAATATGATCTTGTCAGATTTCACTAATCTTTTCTTTCCCTTTCTCATTTGATCCTCCATTACCAACCAGTGGATTTATGCTTCTACAGAATTTAGCAATATGTCCAACCTCATTACATGCACAACATGTAACATTGTTCTCTTGAATTGCTTTGCTAAAACTAGTATAATTTTTTGACGTGCACTGATTATCTGTCATGCCCAAACTTTTGGGCAAAAATGGAATAATTTTTTTTTTTAAATAACAACCTAATAAAACTAAATTTGCTAAAATAACACAATAACAAGTCTTGTCTTAACGATGGTTGAATTCTTTTCAGCTGAGAATAATCTAAACAACTAAATCAAGTTTGCGAAAATAAATTAAATTAAATGTGGAACATAACTCTCCAAAAGAATTATTATTATTTCATCAATCATAATAAATTTATTTAAACAATAATTATAATATGCCTAGAAATTCATCTAAAGGGCCACATAAATTCATTATGTAAATTGCCCTATAAAACTAATTTAATGTTGGCCAAAATAATTAAACCCCTAAGGGCTAAATAATAACAAAAGTATTTATTATTATTTTCCAATAAAATTTAACCCAAAAGGATTTTAAAAATAAGCTTTTAAATAAAACCCTAAGAAAGTCTTCTCAAATAAAGCTATAACTTACTAATGAAAAATAAACCAAACAAGATTTTAATTTATGAATTCTATATATATGTAAATACATATATACCTATATACTAATACACCATATAATATATATATATATATGTATAACTACATATATAATACATAATGAGTTTTGTTAAATAATATATATTCTTATAGTCTTGCTCAAAATTCTATGGGGATACTCTATTCAAAATTTGAATAGGGTTCCCCCCTTTTTGTTCATTCCCTAAAATGAATAAAATAACAAAAGAGAACCTTAAATGAACAAGAAGATATAAAGTAAAAACTACAACCTAAATTTTATCCACTTATCTATTTACCCTAACCTGAACCAGGTTAGGGTTTTATTTTGTGCTAGGTAGGGGCGAAACCATGGTGGGGCGGAGCTCTCTCCACGGTGGCCATGTTTTTAATAGTGGCGGCATTATGTTTTACTCAGGGGCCACCCGCAGTGACGCCGAGATGCCATTGCGGGTCGCGGCCCGCAGTGACGTCGAGGCGTCCCTACAGGGTGCAACCCGCAATGGTGCCGCGACATCCCTGCGGGGCGTGGCTCGCAATGGCGGCCAAGGCCACCCTTGTGGGTCACGGCCCAAAGTGGCGCCACTAGCACCTCTGTGGGGCTCAACTCACTGAGAGTCTCCCATGTGGAGCTTCGGCTCCGCGAGAACCTCGGTAGGGTTTTACATACATTTTTTTTTGAAATATTTTTTTTAAAAGAAACTTTTAAATAAGCGATATATGATATATATATATATATATATATATATTTGTATATATATATATATACATATATATATACATATATACATATGTATATGTATATACCTATACATATGTATATATATATATGTATATGTATATATATATGTATATATGTATATATATATGTATATATATATATATATATTTAGGTCTATGTTTTATTTATTTATTTATTTTGAAGTTATATACACAACACTAAGAAATAATATGACATTCCCTTTAAAAAAAAAAAACAATATGATAAATGTTTTCTCATAGTCCATTTCTTTACTTAAAACCAACATAAATCTATTGAGCATGTATTTTACATAATCTTATTTAGTTTCTCCTTTCTTTTATATGTAGATTAATTAATGTAATATTGGTTGTCATGGAAATGAAACAGCAACTTAAAATTGTTAATATTTCTTTTCTTAAATGATAGGCATTAAGACAAGCAGGTGCTTACATAGATTTTTCTTACATACAAGCATTTTAAGACTAACTATTCTTATTTTTATACAAGCCATGTAAACTTATTAGTCTTTTCTTATATGAATAAAGCTCTAGTTACTAACACATAAGGCAGGTTCTAGTATAGAATAAGGTTAATTTGTCTACCCTTATTTTCTGCATTATTATTTTTCTAAATAAATGACAGAAACAATTAAATTACAGCAGCATTAACATAGTTAGAATTTCATTTAAAACTATATTACCAAGTTAAATGCAACATTAATGTCCATCCTAAAATCTATTTTACTATATTTGCATTTGGAAAATAATAAATAGCACTAAGAGATCATTTCAAGCTTACTAACTTTAATGCTAATCTACTTCATATATTTCCATGATTTTCAATATGCATAAAGAGAGAGAATGGACTTTTATATTTTAAAACAACATAATGCAACCAATATTATTCAATATCTATACAATACTTAATCCATAAATAAATATTTCTTTTTTTGCTAAATAGCTCAATAGAAGAATGCTTTTTTTTTTTTGATAAAACATGAAATAGAAACTACTTTCATTTCCAAAATAGCAGCTTTTACAAAGGGGAAGATAACTCCACTTAGTCTCTCATTTCTATTAAATGAGGACTTAAATAGAATAAATACATTTCTTTTTGCAAAACAAATACAACATAAAACTCTTCCTTTACATTCCTACAACTGAAATACATTATTACAATCTACTATTCTTTTTCTGCAATTTAAATAAAACAAGCAACTCCTAGCTTTCCTTCTTTTTTTCTCTTTTCCAAGCAACCTACATACAAATCTTAAGGCTATGACCATGGAGAGCTCACCTCCTAGCCTAGTCTTACTAGAAGCCACCCTTGAGCTTGGAAAACCAAGCCCTAGACAGGTTACACTCAAGAAAACACAAGCAAGGGAAAACAAAACTCAACAAGCACTTTCCCATCCAAGACTAAACTTCATCACAAAATGTGATGTTTTTACAAGGGTGGAAGTGGACCAAAAACTTTGATTAGATTGCAAGAATGGTAGATCACAAGCCATCTCATGGAAACCAAAATACAACATAAGTCCATTAACCCCAAATCCTTATGCCCCCCAAGTCATACATGCCATACTTTCTCCCCTTATGACCCCCGAATGCATAAACAAGGCTATGCAGCAAGGGTCTCACAAAAATCCCTTGAGATCAGTCTCATAATGAGAGCCTCTCACTCTAAGGCTATCAAACTCCTTCCACCCCAAAGACCATTCTACTCTCCTAAGAGAAGAAGGCCTTGGATACTCCCAACACAAGAAAAATGCATAAAAGAAATAAAAGGAAGATCACATAATCTTTCACAAAGGAATTACGAGAAAACAACATTTACATACAAGCAATCTTTTAAACATAAATATACAACATGAAAGGAAGAAGATGAACCAACCTTCAATCTACCCAAAGGTTTGCTAGAACTAGTTTGAGGAAGAGCAACCCAATTCCACACTTCTTCCTTCAACACTTAGCCAAAATTTCTATCCTAAAACTATTCTTTTCAAAATTGCAAGATCTCCAAAGATGGAGAGTGGGTGATTAACTCACTAAGTCCCTAATCCTTGCCTAAGAATGCTTCTCTCACTCTTCCCAACCTCTTGGATAGAGTGAGAGTTCCCATTGGTTGGCCTTCCCAACCTCTTACAGGTTGCTAAAACTGGAAAGAGAAAAGCTAAGAGAAGGTGGGGAAGAGAAACTGACACAAGAAAGGAAGGTTATCTATCCCAGGAGGAACCTTCTAAGTTGAATTTTCTCTCATCTTGGGAAAACCACTTTTTGAGGTGACTAAACTGTCACATGGGAGCAGTCACATGTTTAAAAATACCCCTAACCCATAGGTATACCCTATGGACCTTTGGAAAAACCCTTAAACTAACCCTAGGAGTCCATTTGACCTCTTAGAAACCCATCTAAAGTTAACCTACGGGTCAAACCTGAGTTGACAACTCCCAAGACTCTCTATCCAAGACAAATTTGGGACCACACTCAAATTTTTGAAAAGGGCTTTGGTTGAAAGAAACTCCCTCCAAGAGACAAGTCAAAATCAAGACACTAATCAACACATGTGTCAAGTGACACAATAAAATACATTACAAAATTACACATGGAAATTGTCTCTTGTTGGATTTAAACAAATTAATAAATACACTTTAACACACATGCAACATTTACTTTCATGAATAAAATACAATACATACGGGGTGTTGTCTCTCCAAATAGACAACCCCTGGTTTTACTAACGTACATAAACCTAGGTTTGGTTCTCCATAATATTTCCATGGTCACATGGATAATTTTCCTGCGCATCTCAATTAAACATTAGTAATTTCAAATGACCTCATATAATATTAAACACATGAATAAGAATACACATCAAACACTGTGCATACAATTGACATTAACAAGTCAATATCTCATATATCCCAATTAATCCACATAAGCAATTATCATAATCCTCATAATTTGATCCATTCATAAGATAGGCATCCTATTTCTATCATCATAATAAAGTCCTGCAAATCCAATAATGACATACATCATCTCAAAGTTATCCTATTCTAGAATCATATAAAGCTCTATATCCATAATGCATAGAAATGAAGCATCAATATACATCAATGTTATCCAAATCATGGAATCATATAAGTTCTAAATCCATAATGCTTAAAAATAAAACATCCATAATAATCTCAACATGAAAATCACTGAAATGCTAGGATGAGTCAGTGTAGGGCCTCACACCCTCCCCCTCTAGGCATGAACTTCCTCTTGGAGTTCATCAAAAAGATGGGGGTACTGTGATCTCATATGTGCTGCATCCTCCCATGAAGCCTTAACCTCATCATAGCAATCCCACTGGACCCTAACTTGGTCCATCTCTCGACCTCGAAGGGCCAGCGTCCGTCGGGCCAAAATGCGAATGGGCTCCAAAGGTAGCTATCCGTCCGACTCCACCTACAAGGTATCCCAATCTAAAATATGAGACTCATCATAGATATACTTCCTCAAAACTGATACATGAAACACATCGTGGATGCATGATAGGCTAGGTGGCAATGCTAAACACTAGGCAACTAGTCCTATCCTCTCAAGGATCTCAAATGGTCCTACAAACTGAGGTGCGAGCTTAGAACCCTTTCCGTAATGGATTGGACTCTTATGCAGTCACACTCTCAAGAAGACTCTGCCTCCAACCAAGTAGCTATGATCTATCCTCTTTGCATATGCATACTTCTTTTGTCTATCCTGTGCCTCTCTAAGACGTTGCCTAATCAAATCCACCTAGTGCTCCGTATCCCGAACTATCTCACAACCAATAGCAACTCTGTCCTGTATGCGGTCCCAACTCAACGGTGTCCTACAAGGCCTGTCGTATAATGCCTGATAGGGTGGCATCCCCAAAGAAGTGTGATGCCCATTGTTATAGACAAACTCCACTAAGGGAAGGTACTCTTCCCATCTGGTCTGATGATCCATGACGTACATGTGAAGCATATCCTCTAACACCTAGTTAACCTATTCTGTCTGACCATCTGTTTCCAGATGATAGGCTGTACTAAAATTGAGCTTGGTGCCCATAGCTGCCTACAATGCCTTCCAAAAGGAAGAAGTGAAGAGGGAATCCCTGTCATAAATAATCTTGCGTGAAATGCCATGAAGTCTAACAATGTCTTGCAAGAACACTTGTTCTACTGCTGGTGTTGTGAAGGTAGTTCGAACTGGTGAAAAGTGGGCCACTTTGGTCAACTTGTCAATTGTCACCAAGATGGCATCATGGTGACGTGATGACATGGGGAGACCAATGATGAAATCCATGGATATAGTATCCCACTTCCACTCTGGTATAGCATGAGACTGGAGCAACCCACTTGGATGGCGGTGCTCTGCCTTGACTCTCTGACACTCAAAGCCTCGGGCTACTAACTCAACAATAAGTTGCCGCATTCCTGGCCAATGATATAATTTTCTCAAGTCAACATGCATCTTCTTAACTCTGGGATGCGCTGCATAAGGAGCTCTATGAGCCTCCATCATAATGAACTCTCGCAATCCCCCATAAGAGGGTACATAGTTGCACCCTCTATGGTGTAATAGTCCATCAGACTCTAAGGAATAATCAACATATTTTCCCTCCAGGGTCTCTTGTGATCGAATCATCTGACAAACCTCTAAGTACCATCCATCCTCTGGCAACTACTGCAATATATGATCTCTCAAATCTGTGCCCATAGATATGGTGTAAACCTCATGACGTCTTCTACTCAAGGCATCTGCAACTACGTTTTCTTTCCCCTTGATGTAGTGAACGTCAAATCATACTCGCATAAGAATTCCATCCATCTTCTCTGACATGCATTAAGATTCGGCTGAGTGAATATGTACTGAAGGCTCTAATAGTCTGAATGAAGCTCAAAATGATGACCCAAAAGGAAGTGTCTCCACCTCACAAGTGCATGCACTACTGCTGCAAGCTCAAGGTCATGAGTAGGGTAGTTAATCTCATGAGTCTTAAGTTTCCTATACTCAAAAGCTATAGCCCTACCATCCTGCATAAGGACTGCTCCTAAACCCTCTAGGGAAGCAACTGTGCAAACCATGAAGTTAGCTGAGGGATCTGGCACTACAAGGATAGGTGCGCTAGTAAGTGCCTTTTTGAGTTCCTGAAAGGCCCTCTTACACCTTTTTGTCCACTCAAATTTCTTCCCTTTACGCTGAAGAGAAGTAATAGGATGTGCGACTCTAGAGAAGCCCTCAAAAAAGCGTTGGTAATAACGTGCTAAGCCCATGAAGCTCCTAACCTCTGTCACACTGGTTGGCATTGGCCAATCCATAATAGCTTTGATCTTTTATGGGTCAACTGAGATCCCATCATCGGATATAACGTGCCCAAGGTACTTGACCTCTGATCTAAAGAAAGCACATTTCAACAAAGTGCCATACAACTGATTGTCCCTCAAACACTGCAAAACCTGTCTCAGGTGCTCCTCATGCTCCTTCTCATTCTGAGAATATATAAATATGTCATCAAGGAACACAATCACAAAATGGTCAAGGAATGTGCGGAATACCCCATTCATGAGGCTCATGAAAATAGCTGGAGCATTTGTAAGACCAAATGGAACCACAGTGAACTCATAGTGGCCATATCTAGTGTGAAATGCGGTCTTGTGGATATCGCTTTCCACTATTCTCAACTGATGGTACCATGACTTCATATCAATTTTGGAAAATACTTTGGCACCCTGAAGTTGGTCAAATAAATCATCGATCATGGGCAAAGGATATCAGTTCTTGAGGGTTACTTTGTTCAACTAATGGTAATCCATGCATAACTGAAGAGATCCATCCTTCTTCTTCATGAAGATGACTGGTGCACCCCAAGGGGATACACTGGGATGAATGTGGCCCTTCACTAGGAGTTCCTCAAGCTGCATCTTGAGCTCATTAAGCTCATTAGTGGTCATCCTATACGATGCTCTTGAAACTAGCTCAACTTTGGGTACAAGGTCTATATGAAAATCAATCTCTCTATGGGACGTCATACTAGGTAACTCTGAAGGAAACACATCTGAATATCCCTGAAGGATAGGATGGTCATCAATCGATGGTTCCTTTTCGTCCTCCTCTTCTCTATCACTAATGGTGATGGCAAATAAATGACATCCCTTTCGCATGCTCCACTTAAGCTGCATTGCAGAAATCATATGAAGAGACACGGGTCTCTGAATCCCAGTGATTACTATGGGTGAACCATGATCATCCACACACTCAATCTTTTTCAGGTGACAATCCATCTTGGCTCTATGGGCATAAAGCCAATCCATGCCAAGTATGATGCCATATGATCCAAGTGGTGTAGCTCTAAGGTCTACTAAGGTGGTGGTATTGCCAATCTAAAGCTGACATCCACTAACCTCTAATTCCAGTGACACTCTAGCCCCTGAAGCTAACTCCACTACCCAACTGACACCCTGTCTAATTGCCACTAGCCCACAATGCTCCACAACTAATTGAGATATAAAGGAGTCAGTAGCTCCTGAATCAAATAATATAGATACACTGCTACCACTGATCATACCTATAGCCTCAATAACTGTGGCCTGATGCTCTGCCTGGTGGTTGTCAACCGCTACGAAGACCCTATGGAACTTGCCCATATCCCCAACTATAGGCTCTGATGCTGCCACCCGCTGACTGCTTGCCATCTAACCCTGAGGACACTCTCTCACCATGTGCCCCATGGCTCTACACGTGAAACAAGCACCACGTGCCTGAAACTGTATGCCCTGAGGCCTAGAGAAAGACTGTCCCCCTGTCCTGCTAGAACCACTGTACCCACCCCTAGAGGACTGCTGAGTCCTTGCCGGAGGTGTGTATGGAACCTAGGGTTGCTAATCTCGCCTCTAACCTTGAGAATGCCACTGCTTGGGCTTTACGCCTTGCTGACTCTGCGGAGGCCTCTGTCTCTGGTTCTGCTGTGACTGCTATGAAGGAGGGGGTTTAGAGAACCTTGATGTGTGTCTACTATTACCCTTCCAATGGGGTTTTTGAAACCCGTATGTCTGGGGTATAGGGTTTCAGTTCTGGAACCGATCCCTTGTGTCCTATGGCCTAACTTGAATCTCCTTTGCTATCAAGGCCTTCTCCACAACAACCCGAAGGCTCCCTAGAGCGGCCATCCTCACTGGTCCTGCTATGCCGGCATTCAACCCTCTAATAAAACAGTTGACAAGAAGCTTCTCGTCTTTTAGGTAATCCACATATGGTAAGAGCTCGATGAAATTTCTCTCATACTAGGTCACTGACAGACCCTTCTTCTAGAGGTCATGGAACTCATCTACCCTATGCTATCTGTAATGCTTTGACAAGTACCTCTCCCTGAACCTCTTTGTAAAAATCTCCCATGTGAGGGTATCTGCAACTAGGCCACAATTGTATTCCTCCTGTCTCCACCATGTGGAGGCCGTTCCTCTCAATAGGTAGACTGCTACTCGTGCCTTCAGATTGCTCTCATAGGAGTGCAATGCAAAGGACCTATCTAGGCTTAAAAGCCAAGCCTCAGCTTCTACCCTGTCGGTAGATCCCCCAAAAGATGGTGGCTAGAGGTGCATAACCTCTCTGATCAGATCCCTTGGATCACAACGTGATCTCTCATAATACACTGGCATTGCCACTGGAGGTGGTCCTGGTAGGTGAACGGACTTAGGCTCAGGCCCAGCCTAACTCTCTACGGGGTTAGGAGGTGGACTCCTACTCCGTTCCCTATCTGTTGATCTATGGCTCCCTGAGTTCTAGTTTTCATCATGATGATCCACAGCTGGAAGCCTATCCTGGACAATTCCAATCAAGTTATGAACTGCTAATAAGATGTCTCAGTTCGGGTCAACCGGTCGTTCGGGAGGAGCCTCTGGGTTCCTTTCCGCAACCAATTCCTCCCTATCGACCTCTTCGTGTGCCATACGTACACGCCTAGGGCCTCTATCACGTTTGTAAGCTTATCACATAGTCGGAGGCATCCTTATGAGAAAATAAAATAAAATAAAATGAAATAAATAAATAACTTTTTGGAGAAAAATTTAATTAATTAAAAATGAATATAAAAATAAATATAATATAATTAATTAATTAAATAATTAAAGTGAAACATAAAGGAGAAAGGTTCCTAGTGTTGGAAACCTTGCTTTGATACCAAAATGTCATGCCCAAACTTTTGGGCAAAAACGGAATAATTTTTTTTAAAACTTATGTAAAGCGGAAAATCGCGATCGAACTCTAGTTGCTCTCCCCTCTTCCAACTCCAAGGAGAGAGAAGGGAGATTCACTAGGGTTGATGGTTTTCACTTAGGGGAGAGACTTTACATTCAAAAGAGGGGTTGAAACCCACAAGATCCAATCCCACGCAATGCAAGATTGGATGCTAAATGAGTTTCAAGGGTTAAGAAAGCAAGGCTACCCTCTTTTGTAAAGAATGTGGATAGAAGAATTAAGCTAGGAATGCATAGAAAGTGACAAAGATTCACTTATAAACTGAGATAGGAATACAGTATGAAGCTGCGGACCTGGAATTAGCAGTAAAATGTCGATACGGCGCTGTCCTGCAAATTTGAGCGAAAGTTGTCAGGACGATGGCGCCCGGCGCCACGGTCCCCCGAAAAATCTGCGAAACGAAGGGGGATCTATTCGTCTCTGCACAAGGATTCCAGATCTTCAATTTCAGCACCGCGTACCTGCAACCTACACACAGAAAAGTGAAGACGATTGGGGGGTTAGGGATTAGGGCTTTGCCTTTAGGTCAAACCCCAGTTTTGGAATTAACCAAGAAATGAGCAAGTGTTGTAAATGTAAATAACTATAAAACAAGTACTAATACCTTGTTCTAAGGATGTTTGAATCCTTATGTGCAAAGGTATAGATGTTGTATGTTGTTGTTGTAGTAGTATGTTGTATGTAGCATGTAGTATGTGATCTCCTCTTCAATGGTTGAATCCTTGTCTTGAATGCAACACTTAGCCTTGAATGGAGACTTGAAATGACCAATTGCTTGAAGGAATGCTTGAATGCTTGAATGCTTGAGTATAGTTTCCACGCCTTTTTCCATCATATCGAATGAAAGAGGAAAATGTAGTTTATATACTTGTCAATTAGGGCTGATAGACTGATTTTCCCGACCTTAGGCCGACCAAGAAAGTTTATTTTCCAAATTGCAAACAAAAAGACCCGAAGTCCAAAGGAGACCGGGCCCAAAATAGGACCCAGGGACTAGGGCGCTGGGCGCCATGGTCCTGGGGGACCAGGGTGCTGGGCGCTCTGGTCCCACCTCCCGGGACAGCAGGGTGCAAAGGAGGTTCAGGCCAGGGTGCAAGAAAATGCAATTTTTGGTGTTGTAATCAGGTTTCGGGGTCTCCATTCAGGTTCAACATTGCGTCGCCATCGTGAAGACCCAAATGCAGTTGAAATTGCAAGTGTCACAATTTTAGGACGCTACATTTAGCCCCCACTTTAGCCGGAGTATAAGCGTACGCTCATACTTCCGGTAAAGTACAAGGAAACAACATTGAAAGACTTTCACCACGTCAAGGAGGCAAGATACACCAAGCCCCCAGTGGACTAAGGATCTTACAACTTCTATTGACAAAGTAAAAGGGAAGATTACGAGGGAGAACCATGACTGTCAGTAGTAAGGTTCCCTCACTATGAGTCATGCAAAAGGAATACCGAAAATTTTCAAGGCAAAGCTAAGTTCGCCAAGAAATTTTCAAGTATCTTGAAAAGATATGAACGGGATGTATGCCCCCCTACGTTAAAGTGATCGCACACACCTCACCGGGGGTGATTGCTTTAAGGTAGTGATACATATAAGAAATGAGAAAGGAAAGGAGCACGTTATCGCAAGGATTTAGCCCCCAAGTGTGAGATAAGCCCAAGGATAATAGCCACAAAACACAAAGCACAAGGTGACTTCGCTTTCCTCGGGGTCAGTATGCTGTATGATAATTCATGTATATCATATGTATGTATGCATAATTGTTCTTCATTCCCCAATCAAGGAAGGTCACCTAGAAGAAGGGAACACATGTGTCTTTTGAGTCAACATGAGAGAGATCAAGAGATCTCAATGCTTTGCATCGTCCTCAAGTAGACAACACTAAGGACAACAAATAGAAGAATGAGAATAACATATAGAAGAAGTAACACAAGAGAGGAGGAGAGAATCTGCTATGCTAATGTAACTAGTCTAGCACGTCATCTACCCCCCAATCTTGCTGATCAATGTTTCGGGAAGGCAGGGAACACGCTAGAGGAGGAACATCCAACATAGCAGACGGAGCTATCACAAGATCCAAACAAGGGCTATGTTCATGTTCCGAGCCACATTGTTCTTGTCTAGGAGCCAGGATAAGTGCTTTAGAAAATTCATTAGATAAATGGTTATCAATATCAACAAGTTCATATTCACTATCAGAAGCAAGAGAAGTAACATTTTCATCATGCATAACATTTTCATCTATATCATCATCAAGATTTATAAAAATAGGATCTTTAACTCGCACAAGATCAAGACCATCATGCATCTTATGTTTAGGAGATTTTGGAGAAAATGGAATAATGCTTGTTGAAGGTGTTTTTGGAGATTGCAAAGTTTGAGAAGCAGCTGCCTGAGCTCTAAGACGACGCTTTCGTCGGCGTTCGCGTGCAGAACGATTTCGTCTAGTCTTAGTAGGAAGTTGAGAAGATTGAGGAGGAGGAATGTTCTCATCCTTATCACTTGGGTGTTTAGGTTGTGGTCTCTTAGGCTGGATAATAGGAGAAGAAGAAGGTCTCTTCTCTCTATAAAAAGGAGGAGGGATTGCTCCATATAAGGGAGGAATATTCAGTTTAGGAAGGAGACCAAGTCCATCATGACGAGGAGGTATAGGTCTACTTTTAGGAAGTTTATTAGATATAGACATAGTCACATCCATAGGGATGGGTTGGGAATCTTCTTGAGGAAAGACATTAGTTTTATCTTTCAAAGGAAGAACTTCCTTCTCAAGAATGATAGGAATATCAAGTTTGGGTGTTCTAGGTTCACTTAAAGATAGGATCATATATGTTTTCCACTTTTGATAAGATTTGAAAAGATGATCACTTCACGGAGGAAGAGATTGGAATTGTTTAGGCCAAAAGTAATCAATAGGAATGCTAGAAGTTCTTTCAGCTGGTTTAAAGAGACTATGATTGACAGTAAAAACTTCACCATTATGGGGAAATTTCAAACACTTATGTATAGGAGAAGCAATAGCTTTCATGGAAGATAGCCAAGGATAGCCAAGCTTCACACGAAATTGTTCGGAAGATGGAATAATAGCAAAGTTCACATCAAGGGATTTGTTATGGACCTCAATAGGTAATGTAATAGAACCAATTGCAGCAGAAGAAAATGCATCAAATAGTTTCACAATCACATCTGTTTTGTCATATATCACTTGATTCAATTGCAAAGTAAAAAGAAATTCTTCAGTAATAACATTAACCATGCATGAAGGATCAATAAGCACTCCACGGCAAGGTGTATTCTTGACTTTTGCAACTATGTATAAAGGACCATCAGGTGCCCTAATGGTTTCACTAGAATCAAATGTGATGGAAGGTTCTTTAGGGTTTTCTTGCTGCTCTACAAAGTTAATCACATTCGGAGTCATAGACACAAGACCATCAGATGAGAGAGAGGAATCATTAGCCTCAATTGCATTAGAGGTATGAGAAGGTAATGGATCAGTGAAAATCTAAAGATTTTGGTTAGGAGGAGCTACAGATGTATTGCCTTTATCATTCACTCCAGAAACAGAAATAGTATTATTATCAATCAAATCTTGAATTTTACCCTTTAAAGAAAAACATTTTTCAGTATCATGCCCAGGCTGACGATGAAATTGACAAAAAGATTTGTTATCAAAATAAGGTGAAGTAATCTTTGTAGGATCAATTTGCCTTATAGGAGGAAGAGTAAGCACATTTTGTTCCAATAACTTATTCATAATACTATGCAATGATTCATTCAAAGGAGTAAACTTTCTTTCTCTCTTGAAAAACTTAGAAATAGGAAGCACACTTGATGCTGCATTCACATTGTTGTTGATGATGTTTTCATTGAATTTAATGGACTCTCTGTTCAGTTTAAACTTCCCAAATGGTTGTTGACTACTATCACCCTTATCACTCGAAGCCATAGGATGTGATTGTTCCATTTGACTCATAGTCAGTTGATAATTGTGAAGAGTTGCGCACAACTGTTGGAAAGAAGTAAACTCAGAAAACAGGAGTTTGTCTCAAATATCTTTTTGTAAATTAGAAATAAAGATTCTTTGAATATCATTGTCAGGCACTGGAAAAGAAATTTGAGCATACAAATGCTTATATCTACCAATGAAATCAGTCACTTTTTCTTTAACACCTTGTTTACAATGCATTAAATCAATCAAAGTAACTTTAGGACTTATATTGTTTTGAAATTGTTGAATGAAAGCATTTGCAAGTTGTTCGAAAGAAGTAATAGAATAGGAAGGCAACGAGCAATACCATTGTAGGGCTTTGTCTCTTAATGTTCTAGTAAACAATTTTGCAAGCAACCTTTGGTCATAAGCAAAATCAGTACAAATTGTTTGAAAAGTCTTGACATGTGTTAGAGGATCACCTTTATCATTATAAAGCTCCAAATGTGGAATTTAAACATGTTTAGGGGGGATAGCTCGAACAATGTCAAGAGAAAGTGGGCTCACAACGTCAAATGTGGGCACACTAAACTTAGATTGATTCATAGAGGCAATTTGTTGCTATAAAGAAGAGACAGTTTGTGCAAGATTGTTAATGGTCGCTTCAGTCGAAGAGTTCATATTAGATGTGTTAGATTGAGATGGAGGTGTTATGTTATTGAAAGAAGGTAGAGAGTAAGGTGGTGGGACCCTATGATAATTAGTCATAGGAGATGATTGGAAAGGAGGAACACTACAAGGAGGAATGGAATGGTTAAATGAATTGCCCCCTTGCGTCATGTTCATTTGTGAAGATGTAATAGGAACACTCATTGAAGGAATGAATGAAGAAGTCGGATTAAATGAAAGAATAGGGTTAATTGAAGAGGAAGGATTGCCCCCATGACTAGTGATCATAGGAGGAATGTCTTGTGTAGAAGTTGCCATTATGTTTGATGTAAAGGCAGGTATGCTAGCAATAGAAGTCGTCAAAGGAATAGAATGATTGACTTGAGTAGGAGGTTGTGTATAACCCAAATTTTCAGCACAACTCTTCATAGGCATCACATTCGAATCCACAATGTGTGCAATACCATGCAAAATATCAATTCCATTCTTATCATTTTGAAGCATATGTTTTAGACCCTCAATTAAAGGAAGAGCTTGACTATCGGGGTATTCTTGAGACATCCATTGTCGAAAATCATCAAATTGGTTATCCAATTTTGAAAGTTGTTCTACAGAAACCTCATGGAGAGCTTCTTCATCATTAGGAGGATTAGAGGAATTACCCATGTCCTCGTTAAAAAGGCTATTCAAATTAGGTTCCATCTCCTCGGTAATTAAACCTCGGAAAGACTTAATTCTACGGCTTTGTCTAACGGGAATAGTGTAGGTAGGGCTTATTGTTGTAAAACTCATGCACTAGAAAGAGAGAGAAGATTTTGAATTTAGAGGTAGCAATTTTCAATAAAATCAGCCAATCTTCTGGATTTAAGCTGTTAAATGCAATCACGACAGTCTCCCGAAATTTCGGAAAAAATGTCCGGGACCGTGGCGCTCGGAGTGCAACACGGTCCTTGCAACTTTTTTCAAAATTTGCAGGGATGAAAGGTATGATGATTTTAAAGCTAATCTGAAAAAATTGAGTGATTTTACGATCTATAGATAGGCCAAATTAAAGTTGCAATCTTGAAATTGAACCCTACCAAGATTGTCGAAAAATGCAAAATTTGAATTTTGAAAAAGAGAGGGAAACTGAAATTTTGAATTTTATGATTTTAGAGGGAATGTCAAAAGCAATGCAAGTTTTGAAATTCAAAATTTGACTCAATTTCACGCAAAATTCAATTTTGAAAGCGGAAATTAAAGTTGTTGTAATTAAGCACTTAATTTCAAAAGTCACGAATTGCAAGAATTTGAATAAAGCACTGAAATTTCGAATGAATGCAAACACACTTTTCAGATTTAGGACAGTAAGAACACAATTTTGACACAAAATTTCAGTTTCAATGATTTTTGAATGATTAGAAGCGTTAATCCAAGCAATCCCTAGACCAACTTTGACTTTAATTTTGAAGGTGTTAAAATTGATAAAATCAGCCAAAATTCTGGATTTTAGCAGGAAAATACAGTAAGATCTAGCTCCCGAAATTTCAGAAAAAATGTCGGAGACGATGGCGCTTGGAGTGCACACGATCCTCGCAACTTTTTTCCAAATTTTCAGGGATGAAAGATATTGTGATTTTATTGCGGAATCCAAAGTTACAGCTGATTTGGAAATGTTTTGATCAGTGAAATTGTCGAACAAAGGTTGAATCAAGAGGGTTTTAAAAATTAGGGTTTTAACACTTAACCACTTAATTTGTAATAGAAGGGCAGATCTGAAACAAGCATTAACAATTAAATATTTCACAAGTTTAATTACTAAAAAGAAAATTTAGGGTTTTTATGCAATCACCTCTAAAATTTTTGCAAAAGATCAAACATGGAAATGTAATCAAAGAATCAAATTTCAGATCTAATCATGAATAATCAGAAAGGATGTTCACGTTGGGTTCACCAAAATGTAAAGCGAAAAATCGCGATCGAACCCTAGTTGCTCTCCCCTCTTCCAACTCCAAGGAGAGAGAAGGGAGATTCACTAGGGTTGATGGTTTTCACTTAGGGGAGAGACTTTACATTCAAAAGAGGGGTTGAAACCCACAAGATCCAATCCCATGCAATGCAAGATTGGATGCTAAATGAGTTTCAAGGGTTAAGAAAGCAAGGCTACCCTCTTTTGTAAAGAATGTGGATAGAAGAATTAAGCTAGGAATGCATAGAAAGTGACAAAGATTCACTTATAAACTGAGATAGGAATACAGTATGAAGCTACGGACCTGGAATTAGCAGTAAAATGTCGATACAGCGCTGTCCTGCAAATTTGAGCGAAAGTTGTCAAGACAATGGCGCCCGGCGCCACGGTCCCCCAAAAAATCCATGAAACGAAGGGGGATCTGTTCGTCTCTGCACAAGGATTCTAGATCTTCAATTTCAGCCACGTACCTGCAACCTACACATAGAAAAGCGAAGACGATTGGGGGTTTAGGGATTAGAGGTTTGCCTTTAGGTCAAACCCCGGTTTTGGAATTAACCAAGAAATGAGCAAGTGCTGTAAATGTAAATAACTGTAAAACAAGTACTAATACCTTGTTCTAAGGATGTTTGTATCCTTATGTGCAAAGGTATAGATGTTGTATGTTGTTGTTGTAGTAGTATGTTGTATGTAGCATGTAGTATGTGATCTCCTCTTCAATGGTTGAATCCTTGTCTTGAATGCAACACTTAGCCTTGAATGGAGACTTGAAATGACCAATTGCTTGAAGGAATGCTTGAATGCTTGAATGCTTGAGTATAGTTTCCCGACCTTAGGGCTGATAGACTGATTTTCCCGACCTTAGGCCGACCAGGAAAGTTTATTTTCCAAATTGCAAACAAAAAGACCCGAAGTCCAAAGGAG